>NC_080836.1:17958327-18261986 GCF_030435755.1 Ochotona princeps
GGTAGGAAGATTGCATTACCATAACCGGTATAGATAGAACTTTTAGCATTTTCATCAGCCTTTTTGTGATAATCTGACTACCTCCCAATTTTCTAGAACATAGATAAATCATCATACTTAGCATGATGGTGATTCTTTCAGCTCATCCAGAAAAAGCTCTATATGTTTAGGCCTAAATTTAGACTAATTCATCTGGCCTCTGGAAAGGAATCCTCAATATACATGTATTTGCTGGTTGCCATGAGACCACTGTATTCAGTTTCATCTGAATTTTCCAAAAATTAAGACAAATTTTACTGTCTTCATTTTGGTTTCTCTATAATTCTTTCCTCTCTGCTATTTTTCCTCATTATTCTGATGTCTGTAATCTTGAGAAGGAAACACTTATAGGGACATTAACTTTCTAGGCTCTCCTATACCTTTGCACTTGTTAATCTCACTGGACATCCTTTTCTCAAGTTCTTCCACTGACTGATTTTCATTTGCTTCCTAAGCTTCACTTCCACAGTTCCAATTTGTGAAAAACTTTGCAAAGTCCTCACATGTCCCACTCTCAGGTAGCACACTTTCTTCCTTCACTACCTCCCATCTGACCTCACTGTTCATGAAGTGTGATTGTGTTGACGAACTAAGTATTCATGCATTAGTAAGCAGTAGTAAATTGCTTTTGATAGAGAATGGATATTTGTATCTAATAGTCTTTGTACCCAGTAATATTAAAACAAGTAAATACTGAGTCAATAGATAGATTGTATTTGGATGGAAATAAAAATTGTCTGACCTCTTTCAATAGGAAATGCTGTATAATAGGCATGTTCACTGCCCTCACTTAAGCATATATATAGGATTAACAGAAAGAGACAGTCTATGATAACTGCTATGGGAAAAGTAACCAGACATAGTTAAGGGGCTGTAGGGTAGTATAAGTAAAGCATCCTTAAATAAAAAATGCAAAATATGCAGGGTTCCAAAATTTGAAAATTTTTAATTGCCAACATCACGATGCAAATAGAAAATTCCACAAATGACCAACATGTAGCAGTTAATAGCAAAAAAGCAGGTGTACTTAGCTACCTAGAATTTGTATAAGGTATGTCTGAAACATACATGAATATACTCTATAGACTTGGGTTCCATGACCAAGATATCGTACTATGCATGTACATGTACTCCAAAAATCCAAAATCAAAACCCTTCAAGCATTTGAGCAAAGGGCACTTGCCCAGTCTGATAAACACGAATATCAAAGCCCCAAGGCCAGAGAAGCTTTTGTAGAGGAGGTAGCATCCCAACTCTTCCTTGATTTCTATTCCTTTTCCACTATTCCTCCTAGGGCTGCCATAAGGAGAGACAAAGAGTAAGGACTCAGAAAGGTCCCAGGAGAAAAAGAAGTTCTGTTCTTTTTTGCAATAAAAAGTGAAAACCATTGATTAAGTTTTCCTTACTTTAAATCAGTTTCCAGTGACAGTGGACAAGATATTACTTGGCTGCTTAAATCATCTGTCTCTTAATCTATCAATTAGTTTTCAATTGAGGCATCAAAGGGACAAGAGAATATGTAAATAAATATTAACAGTTGAGTCATGATAGCTTGGATATCAGGGTACTTAAACGTTCGCGGACAGCAAAAGCAAAAGATACATTTACAACAATGCCAAAAGTATTGAGGGACAGGATGGATCAAATGGCTAATTCCCAGTATATAAGCAGCATCCACTTAAGGCACCAGTCCCATCACAATTGCTCCGCTTCCAATCAAGCTCCCTGCTTGTGGCCTCAGAGAGAGTGTGGAGGTCCAATGCCTTGGGTGCCTGCACCCTCACTGGGAGACCCAGAAGAAGGTCTTGGATCCTAACTTCAGATCAACTAAGCTTTAACCATTGCAGCCACTTGTGGAACAAACCAACAGATGGATCTTTCTTTCTTTGTCTCTCCTTCTTTCTGTAAACCTGCCTTTCCAATTTCAAAAACAAACAAACAAACAAAAAGGTTGAAATGCACACATGGTTTTCCATGATATGCAATTGGTTGAATTTATCAAATACCCCTTCAAGAAATACCAGTCATTATTACTTCTTTCATTTTTAAGCCCTTTATTATGAGGTCTGCCTGTGTCAAGCACATTTGTTTGCTGTTGCCTGATTTTTGTAATAAATATGTGAGTATACATAACTATCATGTATACTGATTTCATTTCATTTGGGTACATTTCTAGGAGTGAACCAGCAAATCAAAGATTTCTTGCTTTTCCTTCTTTATTTCTCCTTCCTTCCATTTTTTTCTTCTTTCTTTCCTTCCTTTTTCTTTCTCTTTCCTCTTTCTGTGGTATTCAGTCCTTAAAACTATTTTTTAAAGATTTATTTTACTTTTATTGCAAAGTCATATATACAGAGAGCAGAAGAGACAGAGAGAAATATCTTCCGTCCATTGATTAACTCCCCAAGTGACCACAACAGCGGGTGCTGTGCCGATCCAAAGCCAGGAGCCTAGAACCTCCTCCAGTCTCCCATGTGGGTGCAGAGTCCCAAGGCATTGGGCCGTCCTCAACTGCTTTCCTAGGCCACAAGTAGGGAGCTGAATGGGAAGTGGAGCTGCTGGGATTAGAACCGGTGCCCATATGGGATCCTGGCACGTTCAAGGCAAGGACTTTAGCTGCTAGGCTACGCTGCCAGCCCCCCAAAAAATCTTTTTTTTAAAAAAATACTATTTTTCATTATTTTTACATTGTTTTTCATTAGAAACTATTTCTTCAAATGAGACTCAATGCTTTCTACTATCTCTAATATGGAGCTATCAATCAAAGCCGATGTTTATTTGCTTGGGGGAAAGAAAAAAAATGTATTGTTTTTCCATTACTAAGTACATGTGACACACATTTCACTCCTCATTGACATGACAGTCAACTCTATAATGTCAAGAGGGACACTTAATCTGAACGTGAAAGTCTATGATCCTAAAAGAGTTCATGTATCTCATAGCTCTTCAATACACAGACATTTTGATTGATTCTACAGAGACAGCTCAAGTTTTTTTCATAGAAAGTTCAAAGAAGACTTAAAGCCATCTCACAAAAAAGAAATTAATGAATATATTCATTCACTGCATATATTTTACAACATAAAACATGTTTATCATGTAAGAAACACTGCATATACATTATAAATACATCAAATTATAACCTAAGGATGACAACCACCAGATAATCAGAAAGTATTTAGAGATAATGATTCAAATAAAAGTTTTATTTACACTTATATAAGAGTAGTAAAATGTAGCTCATGTAATCAAATAATAGGCCTTAATTAGCAAACACAAACTCTGTCAACTTATTTAATTCTGAAAATTAAGATAATTTATCTTTTATTAAGAATAAACAAAACATTGCAAAAAGATGTTGAAAATCTCATTTACTTGTATTTAGTGCATTAAATGTGGAAGAAAGTTAAACACTTATTTTAAACAATTACAATCTCTCCACATTGAAAACAACAGCTGTGGAAGAAAGTAATTAGCATGATTTACTACATGATCATTCAATCATTATGTGCTATTTGGAGATATGGATGTAAAACCAAATGACTTTCTTGCTTGAACTCATAAAGAAACCTATTTTCTCAATCTTCTTCTCTTACATATCAACTTTACATGAATAATGATTTTATTATTTAAGAAAGAACATTTTATGTATGAGATTTCAAACTCATTCCCACTCTTCTGCCACTGCTATTTAGCATGTATGCCTAGCTCCAACACCATGTTACAAAGAGATCTGCATCTTCCTGCAGTGATAATGTCCCAGAAAAGATAAAGATGGGTCTTAAAAGATAACCAAGATTTATACTTGTCCAGCATTTCTGACATGCTTTTAGGTGTTTTACAATGAAAGATAATACCAGTTGGATTATTCCAATTACCACCCTAGAGAATGCGACAAAGAAAATTAGTTCCTTCCCTTTACCATAATTTTTGCCATCCAGTTTCTTCAACTTATCCCTCCCACTGTTTTGTGGTGGAAGAATGTTGTGCCAAGGTTTATAAACAGGAAAATACTCAAAATGCTTGCCTACATTGGATAAAATGTTTCTTAGAAACTATTTCTTCAAAAGAGACTCAATGTGTGCTCCTATCTCCAATATGGAGCTATTAATCAAAGCAGATGTTTATTTGCTTTGGGGAAAAAAACTACTTAGCATTCTCAGGAAGCAACGACTTGCACTCTGCATGCTTCCAAGATTACAAAACTGCGATTTGGTCAATAAAAGATAGCTGTGTGGCAGACAAAATGGGAGTATGTTCTGATGAACAAGATATCACTGCAGACTTCTAAGTGGATAACATGTGCATGGAAGGTGTGATACATTGTAAAAAAAAAATGTACTGGGTGTTATGGGTAAAAGTAAATTTTATAACTACAACATCATTGCTTCCACAAGTGCTAACAAGGTTCAGACTGAGAGAAAGATGTAGTGAATTCAGAAAATATAACCAAAGAAATCCATATTTCTGGCACAGTGTATTACATATATTTTCATTTTTTTCTTGAAGTTGACATGGTGGTTACTGAGAATGTCCGTGGTAACAGTGGTACATGCTCTTAATTTAGCAATCTAGAATTATATAGTGAGTTAAACGGTAAGTCTGAGCACCAGTTTGTGACCTCACTTTATCCCTTTCCAACCAGTTCCATGCTTATGTAACTGGGAAAGCAGTGGAAGATGGATCAAGTACATGAACCATTATTGTCCACACTAGAGACAGAGGGAGTTCCAGACTCTTGTTTTGGCCTGGCCAGCTCCATCCATTGCAGTTATTTGCAGAGTGAACTGGCACATAGAAGATCTGTCTCTCCCTCTTTTAAATAAATGAAAAATAAAAACCTTTTCTTGCTATTTTTAAAAATTTGATTAGCAATAACTATCCATGTTTATGAGTTATTGTGTGACTTTCTATTTTCTGTTTCCATGACACTAAATAGATTATTAAAGTAAGGAATTCATTGATGGGCTAGAGTAACTCTTCTTTTAAGTAGTAATGATCCCTCCCTGCCCCTACTTCCTTGAGTTGCAAACTGTGAATATGATTCTGACATGAAAACTGTGACAAGCATTGACAACCAATGGTTCTGCTCATATAAGGCCATTCACACACATCAGGGCAGTTGTTTATCACTGATGAGTCACATGGCAAACATCCCTATCTCTGCTTTTCATTTAGTACAATTCCTTCTTTGAATGACTATAAAATATTTGTCACCAAACAACAATTTACTGTCTCTTCCATGTCTTCCGGGCCTTTCCATGTTTTCCAGTTGTTAAATCAAGTATGGTTCATGGTAACACATATAGCAATTTATATGTACCCATTACCACCATTCTCTCCAAGAAATTGCATGAACTTCTAAACAGCCTAAACAACTGGGTAGCGGTTACACAGAGTCTCGGTGATAGAGCTGGATTATGGACTCAGGCAATTTGGCTCATGTACCTATTAGCCATACTTCTTCAAGGTCACAACGGTAGATGACAAGTTGTGCAGATGAACCCACCTAGAAAGGAACTCATCTAGAATTTCAAATTTCTCCCAAACATTCTGTATGATTTCAGAACATATGTTTTTCTTACATAAATATCATTTTCCCCAACTACAACATACATGCAAAGGTAAAATTTATGTATATAAAAGCTGCAATTCGTCTATGATTTGCTCAACTGCTCAGTTATTTAATTTTAAAGTTTTATATTCACTTAAGTAATAGCATCTGCACATTACTCTGAATTTTAGCTTGCATGTTAAATTTATCAACCTCAAAATAGAACTCCTAGAATGAATTTATACCCTTCAGAACATATTTTCTCAAGGGCCCAAAACACAGCATAAATTACTATTATTGGTAACATTATTTACCAAAAACAAAGTACAAGGTACTACAAAAAGTGATTTTTAATAAATATTCAACCATGAATTTCAAAAAAATAGGTTAGTAATTTCTCAAAGTGGAGCATATTGTTTAAGTTTTCAAGATATGATCTGTAACTAATTTAACCTACTTATGATCATTTACAACAATCACTGTAGCTACTAGTAGTTACCATAATTTTCCTTTAACTTTACTGTTACTTGTCTGCCACTGTTACTAACATACATACCACCACCAGTTTCTTACACTTATAAAGTATTTATTCTTATTAGGTTGCATAAGGAGATCATTGAAATCTTACAGCCAAACCACTCAACAAATTAAAGCTAAAACTAAAAACACAGTACTCTTAAAAAAATGAAGTACATGAAATGCAGTATATTGATTCTCTGACACCTTTTTTCTAACAAAAAATACAACAGTTTTCAGATTCTCAAATGTATTTAGGGTGGTGAGGTCACCACAAAAATGAATCTCAACCAAACTTTATAGCAATATCAACATTCTGTAGTATTAACTGTAACTTGCTGCTGTTAGAATTTTACATGTCGAATGCAGCACAACTTCCTGAAATAGGCAAAGACTTTGCTGATTTTTAGATAACCAATTCAGGCCACAGAGGTGAAGTAATGTACCATAAGTATTACTATGTGGTAGGGCCAGAAGTGACAGCCAGATATGTCCAACACAGAATAACTGTACAGGGACACAGAAGACTCTTTTTTGGGGAAGACAAAGGTGTCATTGGATAATAACAACTGTGGATCCAATTCAGCTTCCACGCATTTTTCAAAAACTGACAATATCTAGAGGTAGGAATTATAGCCAGCGTAGTATAGTCTGACACTAACAAGTCTGATGACAGCCAATATTCATTATTTATTATCTTTATCCCATAAATACCTAATAGATTCTCAGTATACTATAAGAGTGCTGCTTGTCTCATCCACTGGAAGTGAGCAATTGCACTCAGGGCATATCAGGCTGTGGTAGAGGAATGAGAAAAGGAAAATAGAAGTTAGAGCAATGAACATAGGTAGTGCCAGAAAATGCTCACGGACTGGTCCACACCCATTAGTTTTCCTGTTCTAAATCAGCTATAATTGACTTTGGAAACCTATTTGAGGAAATAAATGTTAACAAGGATTTGTGGGTGGGGGGGGCGACAGGGGTTTTATGTAAAAGAATATCCTTTAGCCCCTAGGCACTTAGCTGCCCAAATCAAGAAAATCCTTCTAGTCATATCCACACTGCTGCCAATGCAAACATGTTGTTGCAGTAGTAGTTAACCACACCCCCTCCTACAGAATTGTGTATTTCAGAAATGCGTCCTTTCTTGTAGATTGTGACACAGGCAAGAACCAATATGATCGCCGAGAAATTTCTCCATCTATCTGATGGCAACATCTTCAGGTGTGAGAGATACCTACGACAGTTTGGGAAGGCAAGGGATGGCGCAAAAGCTACCTGCTTTAGGGTTACAGATGAGCCCCAGGTCACCAGATTCTCTAGAGCAGGATCACATACTTAAATGCATACAAGGGTCAGATGAATAAAGGAAGTTGAGAAGCAGGCCAAGGAGTGACCGAACAAAATCACAATTTACCAGCGCTTACTCACACTATCTGGTCATGCCTTATGTCTGCAGGTGAAACAGCAGCTCATAGGTTACCCAGCCCTCAAAAGATGCAGATTGAGATTTTACAGGCCTTTCTAGATAATGAAATAGGAATAATATCTGTAGCCTTGAGCACCATCTCCATACATACACGCCAGGATCCCAGCTTCATTTTTGACCAAGAAGACAGAGAGCACAGGTCCCGCACATGGGTGCAGGGTCCCAAGGACTTGGGCCATCATCTGCTTATGCTTTCCCAGGCCACAAGCAGGAAGCTGAATCAGAAGTGGAGCAGCCAGGACACAAACCAGTCCTCATGTGGGACTCCAGCACTTGCAGGCATCTCTACGAACTGTGCGTGACTCTGGTCTCAGCATTCCCTGGGCTGACCCAATCCTCGGGAGGCTGTTATATGTTATTATTGCACTGTAAGCTCAAATGTTAAGCTTAATGTTTGTTTTATCCAGATAAGCACATGCTTTATCTCCAAGGGTATGGCTAAACCTTGCCAGAGTGTGCAGAAATTGTATGGCTTAATTGTGAGAGTTTTTAGGACTGCTGAACTGTAGTACTGAGTTCAAAGTCAGAGGTTCTGACTTGAAAAGGTCATGTCAATGTGTTGAGTGTTGTTGGCAAACAATGCAGAAAAAAAGCTTTCTTTTAAGCTTGCTAGCTAAACTAAGCCAGAACTCATCTTAATTTGCTCAACAGAAATGTTAGCACTCAAATTATTCCTGAAGTATATGTTAGCTCATTGGATGTTCTTGTGAGCTGTTGTGTTGCTTACTGCCTAGAAGGTCAGGTGATTTAATACCCACAAAATTTAAAATGCCTAAAATTCTACTCTGTGCCCTCCATGTTGCTCTACTGCCCCTCTGGTGCTAGAACAGTGGCTGTGGACAGAACTCCTAACCTGAAAGCCACTCAGTAGGCTTTCTCCAGAACTAGGCTCCCAGCGAACCCCTGGTTCAGTGATCACGTCCTGGCCTTGTCCATTTGGCTCATTTGTTGAAATACTATAAGCTTTCTCCGATTTTCCAGAATTTGAATTCTTTGATGAACTCCAGATTTTGGAGGCCTTTGTAATCTCTGCTCACACCCCATTTTACCATCTGGAGTGAATTGAACGGTCATTCCTTAAAATAGACACACCAGTGTCCTAACACCCAAAACCTGTGTTGACAGGTCAAGCATCGCTTGTCTGAAAATCCCAAATCCAGGTCTGGCATGATAGCTCAGTGGAGTGATGCCCAAGAGAAATGGATTCACCAAGCTCCTTCCAGGCAAAAATGGGACAGGTTCTCTAGAACCACCCTCTGACAGATGGATGTCCCCAAATGAACAATGATTTGGAAAAGCGTATTCATCGTGGACCAGTATTATCATAAGTCAAAGTTGATTATACACTTCAGCTCAGAGATTTTAATGTTTTACCTACTCCAAAAAGCAAAGGTTAATGGGGGACAAATTCATTCAGCGTAATCTTTTATCTACTGGTTCACTTCCCAGATGTCTGAGAAAAACCTAGGAGCCAAAAATTTCATCCAGTTCTTTCATGCAAGTGACAGGACCAAAGCACTTGAATTATCATCTGTTGCTCACATTTTAATTAAGATGCTGGTATTTCAAATAGCAACTTAATACCATGTACCAAAATACCAGCCACCAAAATATTTTAGTTAAGCATAGAATTAATTTACAGGATTATTGATTTTATTCTGGAAACACTGTTTTCATTTTGTGTTTTTGTTAACATGAAAAGAACACATTACAAGTATTTCATGAAACACAGATCTAAGAAGATAACCAGATTTCTATTGCTCATTCTCTGAATTCCATCTCTTTTTCCCAAATTAACATCCTAACATCTAGAAACTAAAGTTTTCAAGTCCCTTTATTCATTCAGAAGGACATGAGGCAAGCCAGCAATTACTAGAAAGGAAAATGAGAGTGTGCCACAAAATTCTTCCACTTTGAATTTCCAACTGGTAAGAACCCATCCAGAAATAACCAGAATGTAATATCTCTTGTTTTTTCCCCAAAGTACATGCTTGTTTTTTCATGTGCATGTATTTTTTGGATCCCTCATTAAGAGGCTTTTGGGCCCAGCACAATGACTCAGTGGCTAAATCCTCAACTTGCAAGCACCAGCATCCCATATGGGCAATAGTTCGTGTCTCAGCTAATCCACTTCCCATCCAACTCCCTGTTTGTGGCGTGGGAAGGCAGTAGATGATGGTCCCACACATTGGGAGCCTGTCCTCTTGTGGGAAACCTAGTGTGAAGCTTCTGACTCGTGGATTTGGATCAGCTCAGCTCTGGCCAGTGCAGGCACGTGGGAAGTGAAGCAGGAGACAAGATTTTTCTCTCTGCCTCTCCTTTTCCCTATAGATTTGCCTTTCCAGTAAAAATAAATCTTTTTAAAAATGCACTTATTTGTGAGTCTCATCCCTCACTGGACTGCGTGCTTCAGGAAGCCGGGACATGGTAGTGATCATTCTTGCACGGATCTGGAACATGCTGTTATGAATAAGATGGTTTAAAAAATTGCACCGAATTTAAAGTTTAATGGGAAAATGGGTGTCCTCTTTTAAATTCCAAAATAATTACATACTTCATTATACAGGTAAGCAAGTGTATTTTCAATATTTACTTACAACTATCAATTTGGTGCTGAAATTGTTTTCTAAAGAAGAGAAGGAAAAATAAAAATGTATTAGTTTACTGTCAACTTTTATTTCTAGCTAACTTTTTAAAAAAAATAAGGTTAACATGGAAGGGCAACTCATCTCAGGCAGCCAGGTGTAACCACACAGCAATAAAAATGAGTTTCTTTACACCAAGGAATTGATTTAGATACATTTGAAATGGGAAGTTGAGAGGAACTGGGTTGGTCTGCATTACAGACTCAAGCTGTACCAGCAGCATCATCGGTTACAAGCTATTTCTCTATTTCTCCAGGCCATCTAAAATTAATTAAAAGTCATTGAATTTTCTCCTGGATAATTTCTGGTCTGTTCATTTGAATTTGGAGTAGATAAGAGGTTTGGAATGGTTTGAGTGAAATGACAAATATTAGTTTATGCAAAAGCAACATCCTAAGAAGAGTGAAGATTTTGTAAAATACCCAAAAGGAGTTTTGCATATTTCACAGGATCCTTCAATAAATTCTAAATGCTCACTCTACATATGTTGAACTGTGACATTTTGAGAAAGATGCTCTTCACCTTTCCCTGAGTTACTTAAGAACCAAAGTTGCAAAAAGAAGGCAAATGTTAATAAAAAATAAAGAATTATCACCATTCAGAGATAATTCTTCTACACACTTGGCCTGGAACAAGAAAAAGTCCTGGATACTATGTTGTGAAAGATAACCCATATGGCTGAAAATACAGATTAACAATGCAAAATGTAAGTAAAATTCTGGTGACAGCATTGCTAATAATAGAGACTTTACAAGTAGTTTTCATTTACTTCTTGAATTTAGCTTTACAATGATTATAGGGATTTTTTTGTGGGACAGGTATCACCCATACATTCAATAGACAGAGCCTTCCAATGATGAATTCATGCAGAAGAGATCTTCTTTCTAAGCTTTATTTATTTTTTATTGAAAAGGTAGACTTACAGAGAAAAGGAGAGATAAAGACCTTCCATCCACTGGTTCACTCCCCAAGTGGTCACAACAACCAGGACTGAGCCAATCCAAAGCGAGAAGGCAGGAGCTTCTTTCAGGTTTCAGGTACAGGGTCACAAGGCCTTGGGTCATCCTCCAATGTTTTCCCATGTCACAAAGCATGCAAGGTAAGGACTTTCATCACTAGGCTATTGTGCCAGGCCCACAAAAGAGATTATTTTTAAGAGGTATGTATATTGCCAGCATTTATTATCAGGGAAATGGGCTGAAATTGTCTTTTTTATCTGAGTCACTAACCCATACCTTTTCAGAGCTCACATGATAACATGCCTGACAATGCACACACGTTGGAAAGGACCTGGTAATCAGCAGTCTGATCAATAAACTCAACACCAACACACAGCAGTCCTATGCTCTGTACTGACCACAGCAGCAAGCACTAACTCTTCTGCAGAGATGCCTGCCCGCACTCAGCAGAGAGAAACAACAAAGGAGGAGATATCAGAGTACATCTGGAAAACAATCTTTTGACACGCACATGCAAAATCCCCAATAACTGATTCTTTTAAAAATTATTTAAATAACATGCTACGGAATGTACAATGTGTTGCTGAAGAAATGAAAATCAAAAACCTTGAAGAAAATGATGCTACCATATGACATATGAGTCAGTGAACCAATAAGAGAAAATAAAATTATCTTGAGGAAATGAAACCAAAAATAAATATCAAAATCCATGAGATGCATCAAAAACAGTATTGAAAAGGCTACTGAATTTGAATTTTACAAGGTGATTCACTTAGAACACGTGATGTTTGTCCCTTGGGGATTGACTTATTTCATTGAGCATAATGGTCTCTAGTTGGAACCATTTGGTTCCAAATGGTAGAATTCCATTCTTTTTAATGCTTGAGTAGTATTCCATGGAGTAGATATTACACAGTTTCTTTATTCACTCCTCTTTTGACAGGCTTCTGGGCTGTTGCCATGTCTTTGCTTTGCAGATGGTGTTGCTGCAAATATAGGATTACAGATTCCTTACTCATATGCAGATTTCATTGGGATAGCTGGGTCATACATCAGGTCAATTTTCAGTTCTCTTAACACTTTCCATATTGACTTCCATAGTGGTTGTACTAGCCTAAACTTCCACAAAAAGTGGAGGAGGGTACCTCTCTTCCCACATCCACGCTAGCAGGTATTGGTAGTAGACTTCTGCATCTAAGCCAATAATCCATGCCAGAAGGTGTTGTTAGTAGAGTTCTGTTTCTAACCCAATTTCAACAGAGTTAGGTGGAACCTCAATGTGATTTTCATCTGTATTTTACTGACAGATAGGGAGTCTGAGCTTTTTGCTTATGTCTGAATTTGTTCTTTTGAAAAATGTTCATTTCCTTCACCTATTTCTCCACAGGGGATTACAGACAACAAATTTAAGATTAGGTTAATCTGAGAAAAGGAGGAGGACAATTAGAGCAAAGCAAAGTGCAACAATGACCTTCTTAAGTCTATTCATAATATTATGTTTTTAATGTATATATAAATATATATTTAAGATGTATATAGCTTCAGAAATAAATTTTTATAAAATGATTAAAAATAGATACATTTCAACAAAATTCTTTTCTATTTTGTTTACTTGAGGTGACAAACAGAAAAAGAACTCCCCTTTCAAATCATTCTAAAGCCAACAGCTGTTGGTTGGCTGGAACCAGGAACTCAATTCAGGTTTCTGTGAGAGTCAGGGATTCAAATAGTTGAGCCATAACCTGCTGACTTTCGAGGTATGCATTAGCAGGATGCCTGAATTGGGAGCCAGGACTGGGAAATGAATGTAAGCAATCGAATGTGGGATACCAGCATCTTAACCACTAAGTCCTGCGAAAGGTGTTATAACTTTCACTAAGGAAAGAAACCATTTCAGCACCAAATAGGGCAACAGGGAAATTGCTGCCACCTACTTACACAATTTCCAAAAGGGAAGAAGAAATTTCTGGAAAGCCAGAAACCAGAATGATTCATTTTTCAAAAGGCAGAATAAAAGAAAGCTTCCAGGGAATGGGATACTCCTTCCTGTTTGGCACCACTATGTGCAAGCACTCCTGTCTCTACCTAGCCCAGAGCTGGCTTCATTTGCACAACCCAAGTGAACTGACAGGTTGGCTTATCAAAATAATCCATGCCAATGAAAATTCTAGCATAGTTTGCCCTTGCTGCCCTCTTGGCCACAGAAATCAATTGAAAGGGAAATATTCTAAGCATGTCCTCAGTAAATTGAATTATATTTGTTTCTGGCTCCTCCAGATGTCATGATGGCTGCAAATGGCATGCTGCCCTCCTCCATCAGGCTACTTGTTATGCCTACTTTGTGAATAAAAAATGTGTGTTTTTTTTCTGTTTTTAATCCAAAGCCCTGAACGCGAACCAAAGTATAAGCAATGCTGTGTTGGGCGCTTATCAAAAACCTTCCTGTGGATAGTCCCTTGAGAGCCCAGTACATGTATAGCCGAACCAATGCTTGACCAAGAGCTTTTTATACTTATTGCAGTTTCCAAGACTGATGATAATCCTTAAAACTGCCTTATAAAGTAAATCCAGTTTATGCATGTTTGAGAAAGAAGACAAACTGGATTATGAACTCACCAGGTTTTCTTTGCCAAAGCTAGCTTAAAGTAAAAATTTTGCAAATGTCTGACAGCATTTCTTGAAAATAATCACCATTTTTAACCTGAATGAAGTCAGATGCAACCATCATCTTCCAATTGCTGAATAATAATTATAAAATTGCAGCTGTAATTACAAAGAAATTCAATTCATCTTATTAATTATTTAAAATTTGTAAACACTTCTGGAAGACCTCATTAAGTTGCTTCAACCAGCTTATTTTCAAGAGGGACCAGGGAGTCAACATTTACATTTATTTACATCATGACATCCATTTACTAACACCAAACATTCTGATTAACCAGCAATCTTACTTGTTTGGGTGCACTGGAAAAGCTTCTTACAGCTTCTAAAAAATGACTGTCACAGTTGTGTACAGACAATGAAATCAAACATTCAGAAATAACTGGGAGATGGTTGGCCTGCATGCATGTTGGGCAACAGAGAAATCCTTGCCAAATGTGTACATTTAAAAAATGTTACTTATAAAATTGATGTGTTAGAATCCTTAGCTTATGTGACTTGCACACCATCCATAGCATCCCATCATGGTGTGATATTCATAACATGTGAAAAGAAAGTGACTGCACGCCTTCCACACAGGCATGATGAAATCTTGCATCATCCCTATGTCCCGTCTATCCATCCATTGTCTCCAGTTGGTCACCTCACTGCTTAGTCCCTTTATCTCATTTATCAGACTGCCTGCTATTTTTCAATGCTTATATTCAAATAACCCCTACATTGTGACCACTCGGGATTTACAGGGTATACCTCATGTCATCTTATCATGTAGGCCTTACATCATGTGATAATCATCACAAGAAAGATGAGTACAGCACAATAAGATAATGAGAGATATTACTTAGGCTTTGTTAGAGTACACTTTTATAATTGTCCTGTTTTTATTGGCCATCCATGTTAAAATTTCTCACTGTGCCTAAACTGTCAATCATATATTCCCATAGTTACATTTCTCAGAAAGACTATAGTACCCTGAGGATTCTATCTTGTCTATGGTTTGGGGTATCTGCTAGGAATCTTAGACTAGATCTCTGTTGATAAAGCAGGACTAGTGCAACAATAGCCAATGCTCGTCTTTACACAGGGCTTCCCAATTTCAAGGTCACTGCAAAATGTACTTCCTAACTCCCTCAAACACTACCTGCAGATCTGTGATCATGGCTTCATTTTACAGATGACTAGCAATACTTAGAGCACTGTTATCATGAATGAAATCATCAGAAGCCATAAGTATCAAGGGGTCAAGATTTGAACTCTGGCTTTAGAGTCTCAAATTGGATTCTCTTCTCTGAACTTCCATTTCCAGACATTTATAACAATTAGGAAGGTGAAACTGCCATTATCAACTGAAGTGAAGAAAGACATCAGATTTTGAAATCTAATGTCTTTGGCAGACTAATGGGAGGAATCTTTGCCAAATTAACTATTATCCTATCAACTAGATGACTGTGTCATCTCTGCATTCACTGTAAATCATTGAGGTTCTCATTTGGGTGTTTCACATGCCTGCTCTGACCCTAGAAGAATGCTCTGAACCTTCATCAAAGAGTAGAATTTGAGTAGACAGGATTTCAGCATGCACCTATAGGCAGCTAGTGCTGGTGGGGGAAAAAAAGATGACTTTAATCCCAAAGAAACAAACTCACAGGGTATATCCACACCAGAATATTCTCTTCCCTGCTGAGGATTGCATACTCTCTTCCTTCCCACTCATCTCCGTCATCAAGCCTAGAACTTGTTGCTCAAGGGGGCAATGTGCTGGTCAGTCAATTTGAATTCCAGGTCGTGTTTCAATACTTAACTTAAAACAAACTTTACCAACCAACTCCCAACCACTCTGTCCGATCTACTGGACTAGTACTATAGAGAAAATATTTACAGATAAAGAACCTGGTTCCCAGAACTTGCAAAAATGGGTGCAAAGGAAATAGGTAACTGCCCAGTCAACCCAATGAGCAAAGAGATAGCAGGGATATCAGATAACACATTCAGACCTGAGAGTAGTTGGCTAGTCCTTATACTCCTTTTCCATTTCAGACTAGCTACTACTCTTCATTTTATTTTGATGATATTTACATGGTTGCTTAGGGCACAAAGGGTCAAGGACTACAGCAAAGTGGGTAATACCATTGTTTCTACATCACTATCTTTTTTTTTTTCTGTATCTGGGGTAGGGGAGAGACAAAGGGAGAAGGCCTATCCAGCCTCCCACCCATCCCAAGTCCCCAGTGTGGGGCATGCTCCAAGGGTCCTGCTCAAGTAATTTTGATAGTTCAACAGTTCTGAATTGCTGCCAATCTAGCCATTCCAGCATGATGAAATCTATTTAGAATCCACTGGCTGACATAGTCCACTTTAGAGCCTCTGTTTGCCCAGATTTTCACTGCCAACATTTGGCTGGGGTAGATATTGATTTGTTCTGTCCTCCACCATGTTGTGGTACCAAGTATCCTCTACAGGTTCCCATGGTCTGCCCTATCCTCCATGTGTACCTGGATATGCTTGCATATCCTCCATGTGCACCTGGATATGGGTTCTGAGATCAGCAGTTCAGTTGGAGGGATTCCCGAAGAAACTTTGTCTGAAGTGATCCCAGACCTGATTCTTGTGTGTACATGCCAATACAGGGTCTGGCACAGTCTGTCGCCCCAATCAGCTTTTGCATATGCTGATGGCTGCAACTGCTGGGTCAGTTCTGTTTCGAGCCTTGTCTACAACATGAACCAATGGGTGTTTGCAGTCCAGCCTGATTCTGCCCCCCACACTCTCAGCCCTCTCACAAACCAGTGGGAGCTGCAGCCTAGTCAGAGTGACCCACAATAAACCCCACCAGCTACCCCCTGCCCTGGTTCCCATACTTGCCAAAATATACAGCAGACTGGTCCAGTCTGTCCCACACATCCCATTCAGTTCTCATACTTGTTGATACGTATTGAAGCCTAGTTCAACCCAACCAAGCCCCACCCCCCACTATCCAGCCCACACACATGCTGGTGGGTGCCATTCTGACCAGCCACCACTGTCCCAGTTTTGGTTTTTATGCTGTCCAATGGGAGTGGCAACCCAAAAGGGAGGTACCCACTACTTCCTTCCTGGGCCCACTCCCACATCATGCGCTCTCCAAGTAGTTCTGCAGTTTAACTTGACAGAATTAGCACCCTGTACCAGCATCTGCCAACTGATTCTGTCTCAAAATCCAACCAACCCTCACCCACTCTGATTTATGCTTGCACCAGCAGTAACAGTCAGCCCAGCATAGCTTTTCACTGATCCAGCTGGGTTTGTTACACTTTCTCCAATGGTCTCTATAATCTCCTTAAGGGTAATACAAGTCACTGAGGGGAAGGACTATTTCATAAATATAGAAGGGATTCATTTCATCCTCAAAGAGTCCATGAGCACTTGGCACAGTCTTACCGACAAAACTAGGGCTCCATAGAGACATATGGGTTAACTGTATGGAAGATTCAGTGGATAAAATGAGAATGAAGAATGAACAAAGAGTGCAACTTCTTTGCAAAAAGAAAAGAATAGGAATGATATACCAGTGAGAGAAAAAAGAAAGATGCCTTAATGTTGTTGAGTTTACTTTGTTATGAAAATAATAGATCGGGGCTGAGAATAGAACCAATCCAGCAGTTGCAAGCACCAGCTGATCAGGGTGATGGACCGTGGCGGGCACTGTGCTTGCCAGTACATATAGGAATCTGGTCTGGGAACACCTCAAAGTTTCTTTGGGGATCCCCTCAATCGAAATGGAGGAATCAGAACATTAACCAAGAAAAGATGGAAGATGGAGTAGGTCAATCAACCACCTCAGCTATATGCTGGCAGCAAAATACTGGACAAGGGGAGACTCCATGATGGACTATGTCAATCAGTGGACTCTGCAACAGCCTCATCATACCTGGAATGGTGAGATTGGCAGTGATTTATGACTGGTGAACTATCAAAACCATTTGAGCAAGGATCTCTGAGCATGCCCTACATCTGGGACCTGGGGTGGGTGGGAGACTGGGTGGGGCTTCTCCCTCAATATTCCCTTTACCTCAGATATATGAAGGAAACAATAGGAAAATGGTGGTCTTACCCACTTTCCCATAGCCCTTGTACCGTTATACCCTAATTAGTAATGTAAAGATTGCCAAAATATAATAAAATAAATAAATAAATAAAAAGAAAATAATAGATGGGTAACCTTTGCATGATTTGAGATTCACATTCTATTGGTTAACAGAAAGCAATCTTTCCTGTTTGTAAAATGAAAACTACACAACGATGATGATATATTTTGTACTAAATCTATTTGAGGAAAGAATAACAAAATTTTCTCCATTCACTCAGTTCAGCTTGGAATATAATACATGAGTTTGTGATTCAGAGCACATTATCTACACTGCTATTTGTTTTCTGAAACACTCATCTGGGTATGATTTTCTATATTTTTTAATCAAAATGCATCCCAGAAGATGCAGACCTCTACTCATAGGAACAAATCTACATCAGTTTTGTAAAATGTTGACTAACTATTTGAGCGATGAACAGAACAAAAGGTCACCTATATTCTTCATTTGTCACCCAACAGCCTTTGTCAGTGGAAAATATTTGTTAACCTTTCTTTGTTTTGATTTCATCACCAAGAAAAAAAAAGCAAGAGTGATAAAAATGTGTGCTTTGAAGTACATGTGTGACTGAATGCATTTGTGAAATTCTTTGAGATTCTCAGATGGAAGTGTTATTAGAACCATTAGAATTTAGAGGACTTTGGGAGTTTGAATCCTTTTAATACTCTCAAGGTAATCAGATTAATGGAATTTTTCTTTCCCTTAGTTAATCTTGTCAACAGTCTGGGTTGCTTAAGATCAGACATTTTCCATTTCTCCCTTGAAACAAACTGACTTGAGGCTTTGAGGGAGAAATAAAAGCTCACGTCTTAATTATTCCCTCTGAGTGGTCCTCTGAGACTAACACTGATTTGGGGTTAAACTTACTCTTTAACTAACTAAACTCTTTTTCTTTAATTAAGCAGTCCTAACAACCTTTTTATAGATATCTGGCTCTGTGACAGTCAGAAATATTTTCTTACATTTAACACAAGGCAGATTAATGATGATCTAAAAGGTTGTAAAGTGTTTAATGAAACTTTCATCTGTTGAAAAAAATAGTTGTTAGTAATAGTGATGAAGATTAAAATGAAGTAGACCAGTCTAATTCTATGGTTTATAATTGAATTGGCAAAATGAAATCAACTGCTGGGATCCACATCCACAGGCCCTGTGCATCATGGAGTAAATGGTTTGCTGGCACTTATAGGTGTGCATCAAGACCTTACCCTACGTGCCTCAAAATATTCACAGACATAGGATATGTGGATTAGACCATGTCAAAATGGCTAGTCAGTTATTTTACAGCACACAGTGAATATTTAGAAGAATGAAATCACATACTACCCTTAAGACGATTTATGTTTTAAACTAGTACAATGTCTGTCCCCAAAGTTATCACCAAAGAATATTGACAATGAAGTCTGGAACATGGTAGACCTCAATGTATAAATGAAGAATTCTACATGCATGAATATGAATGATTTCATGAGAGAACAAACAAGAAATGTCTCAAAGATCATTTAATGACACAATTCAATAGGTTCTATTTGTACAGGTAAAAAGTAAAACTAAGGGGATTAAATGGAAGATCAGCTTCACATACCTATTTTTAAGTAAAATTTTACTAAAAACTATAAGCATCAAAAATTATATTAAAATTACAACTGTAACAATAATTAACTCGCATTTTCCCTGCATAAACCACATACTTGCAGAATCTCTTAGCACAACTACTACCAGGACAAGTTGATTTGTTAGTTTTATTTAAGCTCAGAGCTCAAAACAAAAAACTTACTTATTTTCATCAACGGCCTAACAAATAGACCATTAAGTTAGTTGCCTTTTCCTTCTTCTGGGCCTTTTGCAGCAGCCACAAAGTAAGCTAACTAGAACTCCCTACTTCATCTGGAACCCATTCACAACTATTAGAATATTCTATTTCCAAAACAGAAACTGGACAACGGATTGGTCTTCCACCTTTGCAGAAGATGTTATTATGGTGGAAGCAAGGGACAGAAAGCAAGAACATGAAAAATGAAGAGTTCATTTACAAAAAGGATTTACATTTTCCTTCGTAGAAAAAGCTGTCTTTTGCATTGAATTAAGGAAATAAGGTTAAATATCATGTCAATGAAATAAGTACATTAAGATATACGCCTTTTTCCAAAGGATGGTAAAAGAAAAAAATCCCAAGAATCTTAACATTCCTGCTGTTTCACCATGCAATCTGTGGAGCATAATTCCAGGAGGATTAAAAAAGTCAAAGAGGCACAGAAGATACAGCTGCCTCTTACAAATGGCAGCATCCCACATCACAGCGCTGGTTCAAGTCCTGGCTGCTTTAATTCAAATCCACCTCCCTAATGCACTCAGTAAAGCAGCAAATGATGACCTAAAGCCCCTGTAATCTGGGTGACCTGGGATGGAGTATAGAGTTTCAGGCTTTGGTCTGGCTCAGTCCTGGACATTGCAGCCATCTGAGCAGTGTATCAGTGGTGGGAAGATCAATCTCTCTGCCAACTATGACTTTTAAAGTACATATAATTTAATGGAAAAGAGAAAAAGAAAAGTGGGATGGAGGGTGGGAGGAAACTCCAACATGAAGATTAATGTTGATTACCACTGACTGGAATCTATAATCTTCAGAGTGATAATACTAACTCCATATGCCCCTGCTTTTATCAGAATAGCAACTGAAGCATTCTGCACAGCTCTTTCTCCATTCAGGTGCTTGGAGAGCCTTCATTCTATGCTAGGTCTAACAATCCATTGGCCCACAAGCTAATGTTTGTCCAACATGATGAACACTGTTCATAAGGTAAGATATTGCCTACTTGAGGAAGTTGATTCCCTAGAATTTTGACATCCCCGGTTTTGGTTTTACTCAAGATTTGCAAGAAATTTATTCTATTAAGGCACAGATACTACTCTTCTAGAAAGGTGTTTATCATCTAATTGCAACTCTATTTGGTTTTAAAATTAAGGTTCTTCATTTGACAATTAAGTATTTCCCTTATGAAATACAGCTTAACTGAGAAAATTTAATGGCTTGCTTTTACACAGTAAACATGGGTTGGAGGGGGTGGAGGATCAAATGTTGAGTTTCATTAAATTGAATCATGCTGTGTCAAGTAGGGTAGTGCAAATCAGGTCTGGTATAATCTCTTTCCCTTATGATTTCTACTCTTTTGGAGCAATCTCTATGTACAGAGCAAACAGCAGAATTTCAAAGCAAACTCCACTTCTTGATGCCTTTCCATACCTTCGGTTTTAGTTATTAAGGAAACACTTCCTAGCTGTGTTATTCAGCAAATCACTTAGTTTTCCCTTTCCCTAATTCTGAAGTAATCATATAATCTGCAAAAGAAAATAACACAAAAGCATGTCACAAAACGCATGGCATGCCACTTAATAAATGATAAACAACCTATGACTTAACCTTGAAATTTCAACACTGACATTAGAAATTCAAATTTAAGCACTCTATTCAGAGTGAAGCAATGAACAGAGGCGTTATACAGTAAAGCCAGCACATGCATCACATTTCTACAGTGTCTATCAGTATCCAGGAAGACAGCCAAGATAATTCATGGGCTTTCCCAATTTAAAGTGAAAAGAATGTGTGCCTGTAAGAACATACAGGTGGCATTTAATCACACATTTCTAGAATGTGCTGCTTCAGAATGCTTATCCAGAAACTCAACTATTCTTTCCACACAAATTTAGTGTCCAATAAAGCACTAAGAATGCAATGATGGGCTCCATCTTAAACCCCAAAGAAAGACAAAACATGCACAAAACAAAGCAAGGCATGCTAATGAATAAAGACAGGTACAAGGTTCCATAAAATTCTACAGTAAAACCAGCTGAGGTATTAGAGAAGATCCAACATAAAAGTTTTGGTGTGCCAAGGGATGTCTGTGGAATATCAAACTGACCAAGAACCTGGGGAAATCCAGTGGAACAAACTTATAACTCAATAAATGTGAGTTTTGAACCTAAACTATTTCCATCATTAAAGAATTTATGAGTCCTTGGTGGGGTCATAAAAATATAAAACAGTGAAGAAGAAATTCAAGACTATAAAAGCATCATTATACAGAAACATAGTCACAGTGTTATCAGATTTAGTTTGGGATTCCCTTAGTAATCAAGTGTCCTGGAGGCTACCCAGACTCATTGTCTGGCAAAATCATGAGTCATACATTGACATTTATTAAAGTTCCATCTTCAAGAAAGCAAACATTATTATCTTATCACACAAAACTTAAAACTAGATTTATGTAGCTATAAAGCACAGTTTCTAAAATTTCAAACATACACATTTTGGCATATGGCCTTTCAATTGTTTTTACTGATTTGTCTCCTCAAAGTTTATTCTGAATATGTGCTTTTATGTCAACCACTAGAATTTAGAAAATAAATTGGAAGACAGGATAGGGAGCAGGGTAATCTGTTGACTGAAAGGACCAAACTAGTTTGAAGGCATTGTTCCCTTAAATTTCCAGATTGGCAAGGGCATCTGATCTAGCAGTTAAGATTACTGCATCCTATTTCAGATCGGATGGGCTCATTATCAGCCTTGTTGCTCCTGACTTCAGCTACTTAATAAGATAGATCTTGAAAGGTAGTGAGACGGCTTAATTAACTGAGTTCCTACAGCACACCTGGGGGACCAGCACTGCGCTCCTGGCTCCTGGCACTGGCAATGGACAATCCCCAGCTACTGGCGGCATTTGAGCAGTGCATGAGCTGAGGGGAGTGCTTATAGATAAGTGAATAATCAAGACTGCAGAAGTAAGACATACCGAAGTGTAGAGACACAAGAGTCAGGTGGGAATTGTAGTCCAATCAGCCAAAAGGCTATCAGAGCAAGGAGATAAATAAAACAGCGTGGGAAAAAGGTTTGAAAGTGATATACATGGCCTGGTGTGGTAGTCTAGTGGCTAAAGTCCATGTCTTGCACACACTGGGTTCCCATATGTGCGCCAGTTCTAACCCAGGCAGCCCTGCTTCCAATTCAGCTCCCTGTCTGTGGCCTAGGAAAATAGTATAGGATGGCCAAAAGCCTTGGGACCCTGTGCCCATATGGGAGACCCAGAAGAACGTCATGACTCCTGGATTCAGATTGGCTCAGCTCCAGGAGATGTGGCCACTTGGGGAGTAAGTCAGCAGACAGAAGATCTTCCTCTCTGTCTTCTCTGTGTACATCTGACTTTCCAATAAAAATAAATCTTAAAAAATCTTTTAAAAAAGCAATATCTAGAATCTGGATATAGAATGCTGACAAGTGAATTGGGAAGGAGCAAAGAGTACAGATCTGTGCCTAGCTTTCAACAGCCTGACTCAGCTCATTTTGACCTCCAAATATAGAGTATAGGTCAGCCACAGTGAGAAGGCCAGAGTATGATATGCTGTAAGTCATCAGTTGATTTAGGGAATAAAGATGCCATTTTATATTCACTCAAATAATTATTATTAATGCTCAAAGAAAAACATGTGTAAAGGCTATATTCCAGTTAAGCTCCATCATGAATAATGAGAAATGAAATGAGAATGTGACATTTATTACATTATTTAGTCACTCTCTTTCCACGTCTCATAATCAGACACAGAGCTGCGAGAAAACATAGCCAAAGAAATAGCACCTGCCTTTCGGCAGGGGAATGAATACACAATTGACTCTTTTGGAGAGACCTTCGAATCGCCCATTTTGACAGACTTCTCTTAAAGTTTGCCTGATTTTCCTACAGTGTTATTACACCATCATCTTCAACTAGAGGAACAATAGGTACTTTCTGTACAAAATGACTTATAGCAGCTCTTAAATGATTATTTTGAGAGAGACAGACATCCTTCTACTTGTCTCTCTTCTCATTAATGTCACACCTACTTCATCAGTATTCTCTCTTGAATACTGGAGAACATTAATCTGTATGTAAGGCAGGAAATTACAGAACTGGATCTTCTTCTGTTTTTTTTTAAGATTTATTCAGTTTATTACAAAGTCAGATATACAGAGAAGAGAAGAGACAGAGAGGAAGATCTTCCATCTGATGATTCACTCCCCAAGTGAGCGCAACGGCTGATGCTGCGCTGATCCAAAGTCGGGAACCAGGAACCTCCTCCAGGTCTCCCACGCGGGTGCAGGGTCCCAAGGCTTTGGGCCGTCCTCAACTGCTTTCCCAGGCCACAAGCAGGGAGCTGGATGGGAAGAGGAGCTGCCGGGATTAGAACCGGCGCCCATATGGGATCCTGGCGCGTTCAAAGCGAAGACTTTAGCCACTAGGCCACGCCGCTGGGCCCCATTACATGTAATCTCAAAGGAGAGCATATAATCCATAGTCTTTTATAATTTTCCCTGACACCCAGCATTTGATTAGTATCAAAATACCTACTGAAAAATTCTAAAAATGCCTTTACTACAAAAAAAAGAAAAAACAAGCACAATCTTGATTATAAGCAAAAGAAACTCTGCCTTCCTTGAAGCATTCTGCCTTATCTTCACTGCAGATGTACACAAATTATATATAATGTATTACACAATCAAAGTGCAGGTATTTTGCTACATATGATCATGGCCATAAAAGACAACATGGACTTCTTTAATAAACAAATATTAACATGGTTTTACATCCATGACAAACAAGACAAACTTTGCTTGTCTTTTCTTACACATACAAGATGAGATTTCATTTCTGACATCATAACTTTTTTTTTTATTCAGGATGACCTAACTTCTGCCTGTTTTTTTTATTATTAATTATATTGCATTATGTGACAGTTTCATAGGCTCTGGGAATCCCCCAACTCCTCCCCATGCCCTTCCCCCATGGTGGATTCTTCCACCTTGCTGCAGTATTACAGTTCAAATTCAATCAAGATTCTTTCTTTGCAAACATATACCAAGCATAGAGTCCAGTATCTTATTGTCCAGATGAATTGAACAGTTTCTTGGGGAGACTATTTCTGGTCTGAAGGTACAGCTGGCAGGATATCATCCCAATCAATTAAGAGCCCCAACATAACATCAACAATTTACAACATTATGGAATTGACATGGTTTTGAGTAACCAGTAACTTTTTAAAGATGATCTTTCAGGTTAGTTTGAAAAATTTTCCAACTGTGATGATATAGGTGGTTCTGAAATCAAGTGGTATCACTTGTGTTTCTCACCAATGAAAAAAATGCAGAAATTCTCCTCACCAATGAGAACAACTGAATTAATCTGCTGAGTAACAGGATGAGAGACACCATAGGCATAGGATTTTATACTTCTAAGACACACAAAGGACTGCCGAGATTAAAACTTACCCTAAATAAAATTGTAAAGAGCAAACTCCCTCTTCCAAAGACTTCAGGAGGATCAAAAGAATCATACAAAGAGATGAATGCTAAAGCCAACTCTGAGTGTGACTTTTAAACTTAAAAATTGTGATCGAAATGGAATATCTTGTACATATAGTGAGTTTTTCTTTTATAAATCTTAGTATCACACACAAAAGTAGCAGGTGGTAGACGTACGCTGACAACTACTAAAGCTTGATGGAAGGCCCTTTTTTGCAAAGTGCTCTCCCGAGGATCACACAGATTATATGTACACCTACCATGACAAACGACTGTACAGCAAAACCCTGCTGATAAAAAAACCTCCAGATACTGCCAAATATAAACACCACTGACGGAAAACTATTCAGTGTCAATGCATTTTACAGTTGCATTCATGGATAAAATTTCACAGACGAGATGGATGGAAATGTAAGATGCCATCACCCTACCCATCTTCTGCCTCTGAAATCTACTTCACTGCCAATTCTAATCTGTCTTCCCCTTTAAAGGGCATCAAGAACTGTAAGTTGAAATATAAAACTAAGACTAGATAGATAGCCTTTCTTAGGAGCTGTGAAGATTAACATACACAGAGTGGAAAAGCATGTCTGCTGTTGCCCACAAGGCATATTAGAATAAGGTCCTATCTCTCTTCTAGCACAGAACTAAAGATATACTAGATAGTAGCACTCTGGGCAGCCCTCTTAATATTTTAGAATTTTTTCGTGAAGTGCTATTTGCCTAGTGAATTTCATCATCCAAACTTGCCTCTCTCATCTTCACTGCAGTCAGAGATGGCTTATAAGCCTGATGATGTATTCCTGTTCAGTCAAAATGGGACATCATCTCTATTCCTGCCTATGAAATACAACAAAATAGAGGGACTATTTCTGTAACAATCACTGAATAGGGGAAAACCAAAACTCATCTCCATGTCCATGCCTGCTAAAACAGACAAGGAAATTGTTTCTATTTTGCTTCCTTAATGAACTATGGTGTAATCAATCGTCCATCTTTTTTTTAAAGATTTATTATCATTATTGGAAAGCCGGATATACACAGAGGAGGAGAGACAGAGAGGAAGATCTTCCATCCGATGTTTCACTCCCCAAGTGAGCCGCAACAGGCCGATGCGCGCCGATCCGATGCCGGGAACCTGGAACCTCCTCCAGGTCTCCCAAGCGGGTGCAGGTCCCAAAGCTTTGGGCTGTCCTCGACTGCTTTCCCAGGCCACAAGCAGGGAGCTGGATGGGAAGTGGAGCTGCCGGGATTAGAACCGGCGTCCATATGGGATCCCGGGGCGTTCAAAGCAAGGACTTTAGCCACTAGGCCACACCACCGGGCCCATCAACCGTCCATCTTAATTGGACTAGATTCAAACTCCATATGCATTTATATGTATATACTTATATATACATATAAATTTTATGTTTAATCTTCAAGATTTAATCTTCATTTAATCCTCAAGATCTTTTCTAGATTGAAGTATTTTTTCCACTTTATCATTGAATAATCATAGGCCCAGAGAAGTGACATATCCTGCCTCAATCCACAGAATCAGAGGAAAAACTTCACTAATTTAGGTTTCAAATACCAACAGAGGACAGAACCATATTAAGGGAGTGTTATCAATAAACTATACTTTTACAAGAAATTAAGCATGCCATGCTTTTGCAATGAATTATAAAGGCTATGGCAAAACCTTTACATTGAATTGATTGTTCAATTTCAGCATCCATGGTGAAAACAACAACAAAGAAAAACAATTGTTTACCCTAAGAGCCTTTTTTGTGCTCTAGTTTTAAAGGAAATAAGATCAAGAAAGAATTAATTTATCACAATATGACCCTTTATTGTCTGCTGGATAAATGATGAGGGGATATTCTTTAGAAATATGATTGGTCTTTTAAGGGTATTATTCAGATTTTCAGTAGAGATATTGAATAGCATTTTCAAGGAATGGGTGAAGATTATGACTAAAGTGCTAGAAAAGTATAAAAGTATGTGGTTTAACACAGAGATTCACAATCTTCTATATCCTTTTGAAGTGAGCTGATTATTAACTGCAAAAACAGCAGAGAATATCCTGCTAGTAGAGTCATGACATTATTGCAACACAAGATTGGGAGGAAGGCTTTTTCAAATTTTAATAAAACACCTACACATTTACATATATATTTTAAAGATAGCTCCCATTTAATTTTACTTCACATAAGAATAATTCCCTATAAAGTTGGATTAACTAAAATGCTCTGGAAAGTAATTGTCCTGGTGAATCTATCTTTATAGTTAATTTGCTTACAACATTTACACAGAAATGCTCATTAAGACCAAAGATGATTCAGTAAAAACACTCATGAATCAATAATTGTAGGAACGGATAGCAAGAGAATTTATCATTACTGTATGTTAAATACTACAGTAAGAATTTGATACGTTAGGTCTACTTTGAGGGACCAGCCTCCCCTACTGCTCTCCTTTTCCCACACCAAAATAGGAAGCACCAGAAGAGGCAGGCAAAACCTAGCTTTATGGAAGGTCTGAACAACGTATATTACTCCAGAGGGAAAATAAGTTAAATTAAATTCAAATGAGAGAGAGATCTGAGAGACTTCAGATTAATTAATCACAACAGGAAGCTCAGTTGCCAGAGATCTTGCTACGTTGCCCCCAGAGAACAGGTCAAGAGTCACTCCTCTCCTTAGAAATGCAACAGAGATGTGATTTTCAATGTCAGACTCTGGATTTATAATCAATAATTCCATTGTCAGATTACTTACAGCAAATGTGTTTATTCAGCTGGCATTGACAGGGCATTCAATTTGTTATCTCTGCACTCTCTGAAGTAACATATACACTGCCAACATTCATTTTTATATGCCGAATCCCATCTGCAGTTTCTCTTTTTCTGTTGGGAAGAGTTCACACAACTTACCAAGGAGGGCCTGACCAGATCATAAATCAAGAGGAAGCAATTTCTGATAACTGAATATGAGTTTCCTCTAAAGCTTTTATGTGACAAAGAGTTGAGGAGTTCTGTGACCACCACAAAGGAAAACCTGTCACCATTTTGTTTCTCCCGTCAATTGCTAGCCTCTTTGTTCTAAAATGCATAGCCACAATCTGCAGGCTCTTTTCAGCACTTTAATTCATATGTATGTTTTTACTCACAAAGGTCTCAGCAGCTTAACTCTACTCATAGCTCTCTTCACATCCAATATTACCTGAGAAAAGTGAATTAAAACTGTTCTGACTCTCCTGACCAGTATGTTTCCAGTTTGTTTAAAAAGTAAGAAAATTTAAGACACCTAATACATACTACCTGAGAGAAACTGTGTACACGTAAGAATGGGGGATGGGGAAGCAAGACCAGCTATAATAAAACAATAAAACACACAGTACAAGAACTAGCAACACCCAGGCAGTTTAGGAACTGACCGTGGTGCTGAAAGTCAAACCCATTCTCTTTCTTGGCATTAAGCACCAGGTAAATTAGACCCCAATTCAGAGACAACTTACAGGTTAATTTGTCTAATTTCTCTCCTCATTAAGATATTGAGAGAAAGCATAAAGAAGAATGCAAAGATTCCAGCAAATGCCTTGCCTCATATAGGATTCCTTGCGACCTGAGTTTTCATTACTAGCTATCAAACTGTAAATGGAACCTCATCAGGGAGCCAAATGGCATACAAACAAACTTGAAATTTTATTGAGTTGGAGTTCAAAGCTATACTCCCCAGAAACAACAGTGATTACAACTGAAAGATGAAACTTTAAGTACACTGATGTTCTAAGTAGAGTGTTTGGTTTCATTACAGCTTTGTCTTCAACAAGAAATCATGAAAAATGCTTCCAACAAAATAGAAGTCATGCATGTGCCAGAAAGAATACTGAACTGAAAACCAAATTTGCCTCTAAACAGATAATATAACTTTTACATGACTATGCAACTGAAAAGGCAGATTAAGAGAAACTGTTACTTTTTTTTTTTAATTGCAGCAGAACCATTTCAAAGACAAATAAACTCACAGCTATTAAATGTTACAAAAAAGCTTAAGAAAGTCTGGTAAATAAGGGAGTTTCAAATTACTGCTTACATAAAACTAAACGTTACTGTCCATCACTGCGTTGGCTGGGATATGCTTTGCATAAGGAGTACTTAGACGCCAGAAGGAAAAAAAAAAAGGAAACTATGATTTCAACACAAACTCTGCAGTATTTACAAAAAACAAGTCAGCTTGCCTTCTACTTTCTCTTTCTTAGGAGATATGTTTAGAAGCCACTTCCATATAGTTTGTTTACTACAGTGAACTGACCGGTACATTTGAGGACAGATCTTTGAGCAATTCAAATGCAGGTTACTGAGAACTTGAATAAAATCACCCTGATCCAAAGAGGCTTTGCCAGCAATACCTTTCTGAACTACAAATTGTAAATATCCATTTGTATCTAGATGTCTAGATAGATAGATAGATCAGGGACAGGAACACAGAAACGTATTCATACTGTCTTGTTTAAAGAGATACTTATTTCAACGTTATTAGGAGAAATACTTATTCTTCTCTAGCCTATGAGTAATAAAAACACAAACATTTTATAAATCAACAATTTAACAGATATGTATGTAACTTTTAAAAGGACTGATAGCAACAGAAGTGAGGAAACATATTTATTCATTTTTCTTCTTTAACAAAAATTGTCCTTCTATGAGACAGCATGCCATATGGGAAAATAGAAAGATCTAATACAGAGGAAAGGCAGTATGCTGGAAAAGACTGTCTGCAGAGTAACAGGAGAAACAGCTGTTTAAGTCCACTAAGTGATCTCCTGACCTTGGCTAAGACACTGAGCAATAGTTGTGGTAGATGTTGCTTAGGATTTCATCTGTACTCTGACGACAAAACAAACCAAGTGAATATATTAACTCCTATAGATATTGTTTGGTTCTTTTTCTATTCTTCATGTGAATTGTTGATTCCATACACCTTCATTTCAGCTGTTCTAACACAGAAATAAGGAAAGACTGTGGGGCTGCTTGAGTGTACAGATGCTCATATATTTTCCTCATAGTCTTCATTATTATAATTAAAATTAAAATTGAAGAAAGCATAACTGAGGATCATGAAATTCAGTCAGAATAAAGCAAGAGAACTCTGGAGCTTTCATAAATCAATATGGGAAAAGACAGTTTAAAGGCTTAATTACCAAACTTTAGGAGCCTTTTAAAAATTATAATTCAAGTTGTAACTCAAAATTCCAACAGCCTTATCATCATCTTTCTTTTGTTTTCAATAAGTGTTCATCCTTCTCATCTTCAAGAAACCTGTCTCCATTTTCACAATTTAAAATGTTTTTTACAATTCTTCAATTACATTCAAACCCATCATAACATCTCTGGATGAAGCAGAATCCTAAGTTTGATTTTGCCAATGCAGCTCATCAAAGAAGATCCACCAAAGTAGGAAATCAGATTACTTTCCAAGCCATCCATGCCTACATAACACTCCCTTTCCTATTCTCTCTCTCCTCCTGACACACTCAAGCTCACTTAGGCAGCATCGCAAATGAAAAAATGTTGCCAACACATAATACTAAATGTAATGTGCTCCATTATATTGAGTAAGAACAAGCCAATTTCCCAAGCAAGTAGAAGGAAATATCATTCATCAGGTCACAGGCAAAATATGAATAAAATGGAGAAAAGTACACAAAATTTATACAGATTCTTCAAGGATGTTCAAGTCATGACAATATCATTTTGTTATATGACCTATTCTAGGACATTGTGATCTTCCAAATGAGATATAGATTTACAATTACAATACCTTACATGATTCAAGAAATAGGATGTCCTAATATTATCTATACTTCGTTTATTTGAGGGAGAAAACAACCATTGCTTAGTCTGCCTATGAGGAGAGACACAATAGCAAAGATTAGGCAAGGTCAAAGCCAGGATCCAGGAACTCCATTTGGGTCTCCTCTATGAGTAGTAAGGATCTAAACATTTAAAGCATCATTTTATACACACCTGGATGCCCATTAGCAGAGGCAAAGCTAAAATCAGGTACTCTAATCTGGAATGTGAATGTCCTGAGTAACAACAACAAACATTGCATGTCCTTGCCTTCCAAATCAAATGAAAATACAAAAATTAAAGACAGGTGACCAAATGGCAAAAAAAAAAAAAAAAAAAAGGATACCAGGATGTGAAACTAAGAGTAGGCATAACTGACTATATTGTAAATTTATTTTGCAGGGACAGCCATCAGTAGTAGGTACATATAAGGATAGCAACCATGATCTAATTCCAGGAGATGTTCATGTGTGAGCAAATCCAGTTTGGGGAAGGGGAGGTTTAAGCACCAAAAGATAGTCAAAGTCAAGCAGGCAATAATGTATTCACTTGAAACAGAATGTTTCCCAGTATCCAGGAATATAGGCAGAGCTTCCTTCACCTAGAGGAAAAAGCTTGAGCAGGGAGGCTACACTGCAGGATATCAATTTTTCTAATTAATGAGTAGCTGCACATTGTATCCCTGGGAAACAGGTATAAACATGCAGGATGTTTACTGGGGATGGTACTCTTGAGATGAATAGAAAATGAGGATAAGGGGAGCTCTGAATCTAGTATTGCTCTGCAGAGCAATTGAAGAAATGTGATTAGGCATTCCTCACTCTTCATGCAGAGGCCATTAAGTATAACCTGACCCTGCGAATAGTCATGCCTTTGGCAATATGTTCTCTTCATATGATGGAAATTCCTGGAGTGGGATATGGCTTTCTGAGACTTTTACCCCTAGAAACTGGAGGTAGTCAGGTGAAGTCCTATGAGGAAGCAATCAGAGAATAGATCTCAGCAGTTACAAAGGATGCTTATGTTCACATTGTCTAAAATTACTAAAACTGAAACGGTGCAGCAAGATGAGCACTGCCCCTGCCAAAGGATGACACTCAAAAGATGCTTATCAATTAAACTGATACAACTGAGACACAAAGGATCAAATGAAACTACTATTAAGAAATAAATATTAATAAGCTGGAAACCTAACAGAAATGGATATATTCTGGGATAGAAGTTACCTATCAGGATTAAATCAAGAAGATATAGATAAAGATCAAAACAGATCTTTAACAAGCAATGAGATTCAGAGGTCCGGGACTGTGATTCCCCCTGCTAACTTCCTGTTCTTCAGGATGGTTCTAGCTATTCGTGGTTTTTTGTGTTTCCAGATGAACCTTTGGATCATTGTTTCCAGTTCCATGAAGAATGTTTTTGGCAATTTGATTGGAATTGCGTTGAATGTATATATTGCTTTTGGCAATATAGACATTTTAATGATATTGATTTTACCTATCCAGGAGCATGGGATGTTACTCCACCTTTCTAGATCTTGTTCAATTTCTTTTTTCAGTAGTTTGTAGTTTTCCTCAAATAGGTCTCCTACATTTTTGGTTAGGTTTATTCCCAGATACTTCATGCTTTTCCCTGTTATTTTGAATGGTATCTTGCTGGTTAGATCTTTTCCCAACTTGGGGCTATTAGCATACACTATGGCTGTTGATTTTTGTTCATTAATTTTGTACCCTGCCACTCCACCGAACTCTCGTATAAGTTCTAGTAGTCTCTGTGTTGAGCCTTTTGGCTCTTCCATATAAAGAATCATGTCATCTGCATATAGTGAGAGCTTGACTTCTTCATTTCCCATTTGGATTTCTTTGATTCCTTTTTCTTGTCTTATGGCCTCAGCGAGTACCTCTAGAACTATGTTGAATAGCAGTGGAGAAAGCGGACATCCCTGTCTTGTTCCAGATTTCAGTGGGAAGGGTTCTAGTTTTTCTCCATTCAGTATGATGCTGGCGTTGGGTTTTTCATATATTGCTTTGATTATATTGTGAATTTTTCCATCAACATACCGTATGACCCAGCTATAGCACTCCTAGGAATATATCCAGAACATTTGTTTTATGAGAAACCAACATGCACGCCTATGTTCATAGCAGCACAATCAGTAATTGCAAAAACATGGAAACAGCCAAAATGCCCATCAACAGAGGATTGGATAAGAAAGCTATGGTTCATCTACTCGATGGAATACTACTCAGCTACTAAAAAAAACAAAATGCAGTTCTTTGTGGCCAAATGGGCCAAACTGGAAACCATAATGCTAAGGGAAATGAACCAATCTCAAAAGGTTAGATACCACATGTTTGCCTTAATTTAATATGATATGATGTTAAGCATATCATGTTATGTTATGGATATTATGTCATTTGTAGTATATAAACTAAAATTGAACTGTGAATGGGGGGTCACAGAAAGTGGTTAAGAAATCGCATTTATTTTTAGCGTGTTGACTGCTCAATATCATGTCAATTCAATCCATAATGATGTTAATTGTTGCAGATGGTATATTAGTGAATTTATTTGACCGGGAAGATGCTCTGCTGACTCCGCCCTCAGACCAGAGAGGGTCTTCCCAATAAGTGGATGGACTTGTCTGGACTATGAGATGTTGGACTCTATGCTTGACAAATTCTTGCAGGGAGGGAATTTCAACTAAACTTGAACTATGGTTATGCAGCGGGGTGGAGGAACCCATCATGGGGGGAGGGTGGAGGGGGAGAATCCCAGATTCTATGTAATTACAACACAATGTAATTAATGGATAAATTTAATAAAAAAAATTAAAAAAAAAACAAGCAATGAGATTGAAGCAGTAACAAAGAAGAGTTAATGAAGCAATTCACGAGAACTGTAGGTTACAAAACACAAGTCCAAAAAGTAGCTTTTTATATGCTAATGATGAACTCACTGGAAGAAAAATAAATTTATCTCATTCACAGCATGAAAAAAAATTGAAATTGAAAATGATCAAATATTGATTAAAAATCATCACGGACACAAAAACAGAAGCTATCTCTTGTTCATGGATTGGAAGAATATCAAAAATATGTATGTATTACCTAAAGTAATCTACAGATTCAAAATAATGCCTTTCAAAAATACAAATAAACTGGGCCAGGCTCCAAGGGCTAATAGCTAAAATCCTTGCATGCACTGGGATCCCATATAGGCTCCAGTTATTGTCCAGCCTGCTTCACTTCCCATCCAGCTTCCTACTTACAGCCTGGGAAGGCAGTAAAGGACAGCCCAAAGCCTTGGGTCCCTGCACCTGTGTGGGAGACCTGGAAGAAACTGCTGGCTCCTGGCTTCAGATCGGCTCAGCTCTGGGCATTGTAGCAACTTAGGGAGTAAACGAGCAAGCAGAAGAGCTTTCTGCCTCACCTTTTCTCTGTAGATCTGTCTATGTATTTCTGACTTTCCAATAAAAATTTAAAACATAAATAAATAAATAAATAAATAAATAAATAAATAAATAAATAAATAAATAAAACCTTTTTTAAAAAAGATACCAATAAACCTAAAATTCACATGGAATCCCAAAATATCCAAAATAAGTGATATATGCATATATATGTATGTATATATAATCTTAACCAAGAAAAATCAAGCTGAAGACATCACATTACCTGACTTCAAAGCATACTACAAAACAACAGTAGTTAAAATTTCTTGATATTGGATATATCTGAAATAAAGATCAGTGAATTAGAACAGAGAGCTTAGAAACTAAATATATACACACTGAATTCATTTTTGACAAATGTGTTCAAATCATACACTGGGAAGACAATAATCTGTTAATTGGTTCTGAAAAAATTGGAAGAGTATATGCATATATATAAATACATGTATACAAAGATAGTTGAAATTAGATCTATACCTCTTATCATATGCAAAAATCAAATCAAGCTGGGCCAAATATTTAAGGTATAAAATAATGAAGCTGCTGGAAGAAAATGCAGGTAAAACACTCCAAGACACAAGAATAGGAGATGATTTATTTGCAAAGACCCCCATTCACATGCAATCAAAGCAAAGTTATGAAACTCAGATTATATCAAAATCAGAAGTATGACAAAGGAAATGACAAATAAAGTGAAGAGCTAACTAAAAAAAATGAAAAACAATTTGCAAGCTGCCTGTTTGAAAAAGAATTATTATCCAGAATAATCTGCAATACTATCAACACAAACAAAAAAAAAAATCTTAACCGAAGAAAAACCTAATTCAGTTAAGAATTGAGCAAAGGAACTCAATAGAGTTCTCAAAAAAAGCAATACAAATACATGAAAAATTTCTCAATATCACTAGAAACCAGGAAAATGCAAATCGAAACCACAATGATTTTTCACTTCAGCCTTGGCAGAATGATTAAAATTCAAGACAGGGTAATAAATGCTTGCGAAGATGTAGGGATATCTAGAATCTGTCTCTGAGAATGCCAATTACCGAAGCTACTGCTGAAAACAATATGAAGATTTCCTAAGACAACAGTATAAGAATTTCTAAAAATAAAAACAAAATGTAGAAACAGATTTGCCACATGACCCAGATATCCTATTACTGAATATGTTCCCAAGAGGTCTAACCATGTTGTATCAAAGAGATTATTATATCACTTTGTTTATAGCCACACTATTCATAAAATCCAAACTTCGAAATCAACCAAGATGTCCATGATCAAACAGTGGGTAAAGAAAATGTGATATATATGTATACACACACACGTATATATGTTATATAATATATAAAATACATGAATTTCACTTTAATGTCTATATATATGCATATATCACCATGGAGCACTAAATAGCTGGAAAGAATGAAGCTCTACCATTTGCATCAAAATGGATGTAACTGGAATATATCAAGGTGAGTGAAATAAGCCAGAAACAAAGGCAAAGACAAAATCCACATTTACCCTGATATGTGATGGTTAAATTTTAAAAATAAAATTAAATCATGTCTGTGTGTATCAGTATTGCTACAGAAAACAGTTTTGTAAAACTTTATTTAATAACTTTGTCAAGCCAATGGTTAAGAATGATATTCAAAAATAGTTTAATGGCCTACAATTACCTTAAATTCACTATATATAAGTGATAGAGTCATTTTTCCACCAATTATTGCTTATAGTCACAGTCTATATTCCTGCTAGACTATAATCTTTCTTTTTAGCTGTCAAGCTTATTTTAGCCTTTTTTAAAATGTAAATTTAAAATATGTTATCTCAAAAACTATGAAAGTAAGAGAGAGAAATGGAGGAGAGAGGGAAAGAAGGAATATTGTTATATTACTCTCATTGTACCTATGAAATATATTGAATCTATTAAAATTAACCATTTTATTAAGATGCTTATCAGGTAACTAAGGAAGATGCTTAGAAATAGGAGGGGTTTAGGGAAAACGCAGCAGTGCCCAGCACTCAGGCAAATACCCAAGATCCAAATGTTCTGGTACCAACAGGTAGGACTGGCAAAGGTACTCATGGCTTCCACTCAGAATAATGAAGACACAATCACATGAAACTATTGAATCTCATGGCCATTAAGTTATCAGACTTTTCATGTAATCATCACTTCTATAGTTATAAAAATTGCAATGAGACAATCACATCCTGTATATTTTGTTGGAGGCATCAAGAAAGCAAACTGCAAAGCAATAAATGATGCCCTTCCCCACTGTTTCAAAATTTCAGAGCAAAGGGCTCCTTTCTGACTCTATTCTAGACTCTATAGGTTATTTTTTTTAAAGACTCTCCCTTTGGGTCATAAGGACCAATAATAGCAAAACTAGGAAAAGGACAGATTTATTCCATGACAAATTAATTCACTTGGTTGAAGTCATTGCCATTTAGGTAAAGATTGATACAGTGCCCACCCAGAGGAATGTGTAACATAACTCAAGGACACCTAGCTCCTTGGTAATTTATCTCTTATCCCAAGATTTTTGAAGCCAACTTCATGAACAGCAAATTCAAAATGTAGACAATAGGACTGAGTCTTTCCAAGATTCAACAAATAGGTTTGCGACTTGCACAATGATAAACCATGAAATGAGCCAAACTTCAGTACAATGGTTTGAATGTTGTTTACTCCTTTGTGTGTTAAGTTTGGTCCACAGAGTGGCAGTGAGAGCTGACAGGGCATAGTGACAAGTCCTTAAGTCAACTGAAAGCCTCTCTTTAGATTAAGGCAGGACTCTCAACAGAGGGTTCTGACAAAAATTTCATCCTGGGCACCTCCAACTCTCTAGCTTCCCATTTCAAGATACTATTTTTCCTGCTATACGCTGTCTGTAATCTGCCAGGGAAATGCAGCTTCCAGAACTGTGAGCTAAATAAATCTCTTTTCTTTGTAAAGTTTGTCCAACCCATGTATTTCACGATAGTAACCTAAAGTAGGCAGTATTATGGAAGTCAGTATGGAGAGTGCTGTGAGAACTGAAAATTGATCTACCATATGATCCAGTTATCCCACTTCTGGGAATATATCCAAAGAAATGAAATATGCATATGAAAAGGGAACTGTACTCTTATATTTACATCAATACACTCTATAATAGCGAAGACGTGGAAACAATCCAGACGCCTGCCAAAAGAGAAATAGATGAAGAAACTGTGGTATATCTACTCTATGGATTACTACTCAGCAATTAAGAATGAAATTCTACTATTTGCAAAATAATAGTCCCAACTAGAGTCCATTATGCTCAGTGAAAATAAGCCAATCCCAAAGAATAAATATCATATATTTTCTCTGATATAAGGCAACCTTCTTGCAAAATAGAAGATCAGTAGATAAATAGGTAAACATATAAATGCATATATTTATCTAGAGGAACTATATAATAGAGGCAAGGAAACCGTGAAGATATGCAGGGCCTAGTCTCCCAAGGGTTAACTCCACAGCTTAGCTTGTTTCTCTAGGGGTAACAGGATGGACAATCTTGGCCTGATACATTTAGCCCCTGCCTTGACCCCAAGTTCTCTCTTCCCTGCTTCCCCTTTTTTAAGATGCCCTCGGGGGAGCTTAGGAGTTGCTTGAGCATTGGGAAAATATTGGGAGGAACTAGGAAGACTATAAAAGAGGCAGGCCAACTTCGAATAGCTGGCATTCTCTTTACAAGAGTGACCACTGTGTATTGTCTTTTTTGTAACCCTAGTCCCTCAGCTCGGCTTGGGGTACGGGTGACACGGGCGTGGCCGACAAAGATACAATACAATATGCATCTCTACTTCTGAATAAAGATGGACACTCAATGAAACTGTTAAACATATTTTGACAACAAAAGGCTGGACTTTCTACCACTGCCTATACCAACAATATCAGGATAACCTTAAATAGCAGAATGATGGACTTGTGACTGCTGTTGAAGTACTATACCATTACTATAATATAGGGGATAAGAGTGGATGGGGGAGAGACAGAGAACGGAGGGAAGGAGAAATCCCTGAACCAAAGGAATTGAATCACAACAAAAAAATAAAGAGAATTAATCTGCAATGATTGATACTCCAAGTTTCAAATGACCATAATCAACTGCTGTGACTGTGGATTATAGTTTTCTCCTGATAACTTAATTGGCTAATGAATGTTAAGTGTGATGTAATATCACAAAATTGCAATCTATATGTGTCACAAAATTGTAGCCCAAGGAGTAAGCAAAACCATTTTGTGAAATCAACATCACATTGTAAGGTATTCATGGTTCAACAGATAGTCTGAAAATTAGTATCCTTGGAATCTTCCAGTAAATTCCCTCCAGCCTAAGAATAAAATCATTTACAAATATAAAGCAAAAGAAATAAAATTTTGCTCTTGTTCTGATTTTCGTAGCATTCTTACTCGTTTCCTCTTTGGGATGTTTGAATCTCTTTGTTCCCCAACCACCCAGAAATCACCTCTTTCATAGGTCATATGATTATGTAAGCAGCTTTCCATCTTCCAAACCTTCTTTTGTCACTCCCAAATCAGAACCTTTCATCTCTTTTCCCTAAGGAACTGTTACCCCTATTAGACAAATGGTGAAATCAAAACAATTTAACCACTATGGCTGCTATTACTCAATGGGTTACCTATCCTCAGAATGAGCAGATACTGACATCTTAATCCTCAGCCTTTCATATCAATGACTAACAAAGAATAGAACAGTTGGAATATCACATGAATACTGCAATTTCTTCCCTGCTCCTTTTGATGGCACATCAGACATTGTGGGTAAATGACAGCCTGCATGTTAAATTTGTTTGAAATGACTGCATGAATCTCAGGTAAGAAGGAAATGCATACATGATATATGGAAATATTAGATCAACAATTCAGATTAATGTGAGGAACAAAATTCTGAACCTTATAGAAAGTACCCATTACTTACAAATGTGATTGATTCATTTAATAAATACTACATCAGTAATCTAAGATATGTTGTATTATTTGCTATCATTAATTTTGTATTCCAAACTGATAATTTTAAGTAGAAATTTCAACAGCTTTGTCAAGTATATAGAAAAGTGTATCTGGACAGAAGAACCTTTAATACACAATTAATGTCATTTTGCATTTATGGTGATACTCAGAACTAGAGTTGAAGGAACTGATACTCAGACTGATACTCACGTAAGCAGTTGTCAGTGAAATAAAGATAAGGTATTCTTTCAGGGTGAGCATGACTTTCCTTTTCTAAAAGATGGTATGAGAACACACTGAGTTCTTACTTAATGAAAAATAGAATAAGAACCCTCAAGGCTGTGAGGAGAATTACCCTGTAAAGACAATGAATGAAAACTAAAGACAGAAAGTAAATTAAAATTTGATGATACCACTAATGAGATGGTTTGCTTACAGGGCCATCGGACAGTTCTAACACCTATTCTTGATTAATTTTCACATGTGAGTGCCAGAAGAGAATTTTCATATCCACTCTCCAATAGAGGTACCTGTGCATCAAACTGCCAAAGTCCCAGGAGAAGAGGATTTTTTACTTTCGTGTATCATCTCTCCAAGTTATCTAAGAACTAACTTCTCATTTTCATTTTTGTATAAGACCAACCTCATACTACAATCCCTGTGGTTTAAAATGTTCACCACTTCATCCTCAACCCCTTGACTTGATCCCTAAGTCCCTAATCCCAGAGGACACTTAAGATTCTGAATGAATGATTGGGGGTACTTCAAGTCACTGATTCAGCATGACAAATAGAATGTGATGACTCACCTCGTATTCATGAGGTTGCTGACCTCATGAAAGTAATGTAGAAGCATAGGAGTTCAGCATCCTTTTGTATTTATAAAGGAAGAAGCTGATTTCATAAAGCATATACTTGAGAGAAAGGGAGAATATCATCATGTCTAATATTTACCAATAAAACCAATAAATAAAACATTATTTATTCAATAAATACATCATGTTTTTACAAATCTTTCATTTGTGCAAGTTATTTGAATGTCCACCCCAGAAAAGCCTTACTAATCTCAACAATTTAGTAGTTTAAACATGCACAAAAGGTCACTGTAGCTAATTATAATTCTTGGGAAGTCAATTACACATCCATTCATTACTTCAGGGCAAACTAATGGCCTAGATTTAAGTTAAATACAGACAGAAAAATGACATTAAAGAAGCACAGCAGTGTAATTATTCATTCCCAGGAACTATCAGCCTTAAAAAAAATCCTATTGGCAGGGAATAACAGTAAATTTAAATTATTTGAGTTGCAGGAAATGTCCATTTTATCAGTGTAAGAGAGTGACAGGAAAAGCATTAAGAAAAATATCTCCCATAGAACAGCAGTGACACCCTGGACAGAGGGAATGGGTATAGAAGAAACCAGCAGTCTTCACGCTGCCCTTGCTATCCAAAGCTCACTTAAGGGAAGCCAGAGAAAATCCATGACCTGGGTAGTCTAGTCTCCCTGACAGTCTCTGAATACAGAATAAGGTCAGGACACTTACTCATTCTGAGTATTAACAACAAAATAGAATCCAACCCTCAAGATAATGACCTGATAGTTTTACTGTGTGCCTTTTAAAATTCAGTAAAAAAGAAATCAATGCATTACAGGAAATCATGTTTTGAAGGAGAGAGAAATGCAGAAAATTCACATTTCCTGAGGGCTCACTATAGAAGGTAGACAGTGGATAAAAGTTTGGGTTCAGAGGCAGTCTGTCTGTAGTAGATTTGATCTCTGTCACTAACAAGCTGTGCCACAGAGTTTGCTGGGGTTTTAGCAAGTTAGTAATATTGAAAAATCCTGCAATGGCTCACTACTTCTTAGCTTTGTATGATTTTTTTGTTACTCTGTTCTGAGCCACCTCTTACATAGGCAGCAGTTTGTTTTATCTCAGGTAGGTTGTGCTCTATGGCTAAACCCCCCTCCCTTTAACACCTGACTTTCTTCAACAATCTCCCCTTCTCCAGGAAACACTGCCTGGCCTCTCCAAACAGAAGTAGGTCATCCTCACATTCCCTGTTTCACCACGCCCTCCCCTGTGTCTATGACCTCAGGCAACTTTAGAGCACCAATTCCAAGAGTTTAGCCCAGCATCATATGCTTACAAGGATTTTGCAATTAATGGTCTATTACATTCATCCCTCAAGTTTTCATGCTACATTTACACAATGAGCACACCATGATTCGAGCTTACAATTGAGACACATGAGGAACAAAACTCAGGAGGCAAAGATTCAAGAAAGATCCAGCCAGCCAAAATAGAATCCTAGATTGCAACTGAGATCTGTATAAATCAGTGTCCATGCTTTTTCCCACATTTTCCTGCCAGTCAGAAATGATATACTCACAGATTCAATAGGAGACTGCTCATACAAAAAAATTTCAGTGTCTATAACGATTAATAAAATATATAATTTTGGTGCCAAGAATCATTTTAAATTCACTAGGGCCCAAGTGCCAATTTCATATCACCTTTAGAAAACTTATATTCAAATGTGTGGACCCCTTGATGAGCAAGCAGCATCAGCCTAACTTGGGAATATCTTACAAGTTACTGGAATCCACCCCAGAATCCCTATTGGAAACTGCAGGGCAGGGTCTGGCAAACTGTTAATCAAGTGCCACTGGTGACACTGGTGCATGCTCATGTTTGAAAATTACCTCTCAAGTGTTCTCATTGATTGATAGGTGCTCCTCTGCATGAGTAGACCACCAAGCAAGATGCACCTCCAGCAATGCCAACTTAATGTTTGTTCCAACTACTCAGAATCCATAATTCTACAATTTATCTATCACATGCAAAGAACTCAAGTAAGCCTTAAGATGAACTCTAATGTTCAATGGAATATGTCTGGCATCAACTAAGTTTTTTTAAATGGTCATTAGTTGCTTCAATAGCATTTTAAAAACAATTTTGCTTTTTAAGCATTTCAACAGTTTATTATAAATTATTATGTTCTTAATTATCATATACTAGATGTCAATTTAAATTCACTGCTTGCTAGTTAATAAACAAGTGTGCAGATATTACACCCAAGGAAAAGACACAATGCAAATAAGCAATGACACTGCTCACAGACTGATACTGTGGGACAGCAGATAGGGCTTTACTTGCTACTCAGGCATTCCAAATCAGAACACTGACTCAAAGCCCAGCTGCTTTGCTTACACACCAACTCTCTGCTTATGTGCTTGGGAAGGCAGTGAAACATGGCCCAACTACTTGGATCTCAGGATCCGTGCAGAAGACAAAGCTCCTTTCTCTTGGACCTCTTCACATATTGCTGGCCATTGAAGCCAATGAGTGACCACAGCATGGCAGATCTCTGTTTCTCCCTGTTTTTCCCTATGACTCTACATTTCAAATAAACAAGTAAATCAGCTCATGGTTAAAACACAACAGTAATCCAAAACAGCAATATATGTATCTCTGTCAAAAGAACTTTTAAAAATCAAGTTTCATTCATTATGTAACTTAGAACCATTCCAACCGTTATGTCAGTGGCAATTAAGAATCATTATAAAACGGACCATAGAAACAAGAAAAAGAGTGCTATGGTTTAAATGTGATTTGTCTCCTCAAAAACTCATGGAGAAATTCTATTTCCTTTGTAGTTAAAGGAGACGAGTCCTTTAAGATGTGATTAGATTGTTGAGAGGGATTAATCCCTTTCTTGTTGGAGTGGTTAATTAGATTTCTATTACTACAGCTAAATTACCTGAGAGAAGCCACTGACAAAGGAACAAGCCTTATTTTTGCTTCCAGTTTTGGAGGCTCACAGCCCAAGAACTGGTAACCCTATTAACCTGGTGTCTGATGTGCACAGTGAATGGCAAATCACTACTTGCACAGAAAAGACCAAACAGGGAACCAGGAGCCAAGATACAGGGAGCATATTCGTTCTCCATTTCCATGTGCCTCTCATTACAAAATCACCACAATTCAGTCATGTTGGGGTTGTAGGGTATAGCCAAGGAACTTGATTCAATTTAATCACTTTCTAAGGGTCTGATCACTGTGTGCTATAATAAACACCAAAAAGGGACTAAGTCTCCATCCCAAATCCATTAGCCAAGCTGTCAGAGATGAAGTTACTACTACATAGGTTTTTGAAGAACACCTGAACTCATAACAGGTCCCTACTCATCACAAAAGTTGTAAAATGATCCCAGCTCTTCTTTGTAATCTTTTCCACTGGTACCTACTTAACTCTTTGCTAACTCCTGATGATGCGGCACTATGCTCTTAAGAGGTACTGCCACCCAGTCTTGATTTTGACCTTCTAGTCTTTCCAGGACCTATCAAGAAATTATGACTTTTTTTCTGTAAAAATCACCCAGCCTTAGGCATTATTTAATTTTAATGACAGAAAATGGATTAGGATCAGAAAACTCAAAATATTAAAAAAGAAAAGAAAGCAACACTAAAGCTCTTCATTCTACACAAGATAGAGCAAGCACATTTTCGCTTACCAATGATAGCTCACACATAGGAAACACGAAAGCAACACCTAGAGCTCTGTAAGAACTAAAAATTATATGTTGTAGGGGAATTGAGACATGTTAGTCCTCAGAGAATGACTCCTAAGACAGTGAGTTTCTTGTATGTTCCTTGTAAATTTCCTGTCTTACACTTGAGAACAGCCTGAGTTCTTCAACTATAGAGCAAGCATGCCGAGAAATCCAAGATAAACCATCACGTTGTGGTAGAGAATGAGGAGGGAGGACTTCCACGAGTATGAGAGCTGGTAGTGAAACCTTGCATTGCTGTGTGTTTTTAATCTCCCTGCATGTACTATTCAAGCAAGCCCCAACGATCTGGACACATAAGCATTCGTCAACATACATCACAGAGAAAACCCCTTCTTTCACAAGAATTGGGAAAGGCAGTCCACCTGGTCAGAAGTTGGGAACAGAATCTCCACTCTTTCATTTTCTTTTTTTTTTTCTTGTCACTTGTGTCAAAATCAGACCCATTTGTGCAAAGCACGTATCAATGAAAGATCTAAAATATAACTTGAACCAGAGAAAAAGAACTTTCTGGGAGCTGAAAGATATAGAAGAAATAGAGCACCAGCTACTGAAAGATATCCTAAATCCTGGGTATCAAGTTCTTGATTTATGACCGGGGACACAGATCTGGAACAAACAAAGAGAAGACTAACTGTAGCCAAGACAACAGAACTGGAATGTATAACAGTGTTTGAGTCCTAGATGGGGGCTCTCTGTTCTGGAAAACGCTACAAATGCTCTGGGAGCTAAGGTCACACTGGAGCCAGAGTGAACCAGAGGCAAGATGAAACTCATTTGCTGAAACAAAAATAATCAATAATGAGAGCACTTTAATGAAACCTAGAGATTCAAAACATAATCAACAAAATGTCCTGGATACTTAGCACACAAAAAGAAGAAAAAACAGCAACTCTAAAATGGCCAAAAACACAGTGAACACCAACAGCTCCAGAGATGATGCAGATGTTCAAATTATTAGCCAAAAAATGTGCAGTTCTCGTAATAATGCCCATGATGCATGGACACTCTTGAGATGAACTACAAGTTAAAAGTTCTCACTGAAATAAATCCTAACAAAAAGAGAGGAAATTTCTTCAAATAAAAACTGTCACTCTAGACTCACAAGCAGAAAAAGAAATGAAACATCAAGGAATCAATTCACTTGGAGACAGATTAGTAGAAATTACCCAATGTAAAGAAGACGCAAGCAGCAAACATCTGCAGAGATTTGGAGAAATATCCAAAAGTCTAGCCACACAATGAAGTCACAGAAAGAGGCGAGATCATACATCACAAAACAGTGAGGGGATAATGACTAGACACCTTCTAAACTTGGTATAAGACATGAAAATGGCAAAGTTAAAAAAAAAAACTCAGAAAATATATCAAGCAGTAAAAGCAAAAGCAAAAAAAAAAAAAAATCACCATCTAACAGCTAAAAACAAATACAACAATTCCACCAAAGGAAAGCAAAATGTTGTATATTTACATGGTTCAGTAATTTGCATAACAGAGATCAAAAACAGCAGAACAAGAGCATATTTTTGAAGAGACAAAAAAAAACCCAGCTAGGCTGATTCCATACTCAATAAAAAAAACATTCTTTCAAGAATGAAACAGAAATAAAGCCCTTCTCAAAAGAAGAAATATTGAGAATTTACTGTCTACACACCTATGCTAAGGAAAATAATAAAGGAACTTCTGAGAGAAGACAGATGATGCCAGAGGGAAATATGGAACTTCAGGATCAAAGGAAAAGCAACAGAAATGATAAAAATTGGGGTACACTTATTTTTTAAGATCTTGAAAATAGTTTCCATGACTGTTGAAAATAATAGGGAGAGTTCTCAGGTGAATCCCTGTGCCACTGGGCAGCGAACTCCAGGAACTTGATGGTTTCGGTTAATAGGAGGCCTGAGAGATGGCACAGCAAAGGCAAGCAGAGACCTGAGGGTTCATGTCCAGGTAAGAAATTACTACTGAGTAACTTTCACAAAGACTCTATACGTGCAGGTAAGTGAGGGGGCTGAGACCAAGGAATTTGGAGGGGAGAATGAGAGGACCTTTAGGGTAAGATCAAAGTACCAGCACTCATGGGAGACCTGAGCTAGGACAGTTAGCATCGACCATCACTGACACCACTCACTGGGGCACACTAAAGCTAGAGCTGGGGACCAAACTGTCAGGGCTAAATCACAGTACCCAACAGGGAGAGTCAGAACAGGGGACGACTGATTTAGACTGGGCTATGACAATAACCAGCATGTGAGAGAATCAGGTCTGGGGGCAGAATCTGTGTGTTGGGGGGTAACGTTGGTTCACCCCTGCGGCACAGCACAGACCCAGCTGGAGAGCTAAGGGGATGCCCTGGCTGGGTTAGGATTTCAAATGATGAATGTGAGAGCTGGAATGGGGACAGTAGGCTTAGCTGGACATGGCTGCAGCCTCCCTTGGTGTGTGTGTGTGTGTGTGTAGACTGGGTCTGGGAAGTACCTGACTGGACTACACTCCAATACCCACTGGTGCTTGTGAGAGCCAGAGTTGGAACAGAATGGGCTGGGCTGGGTCTGAGCTCCCGCTGAATGATGTAAGAGCTGTGTCTGGATGTAGACCAAGTATGGTTGGGCTGTAACACCCAACAGTAAGAACCAGAATGAGTCTGGGCTGGTTGGGCAAGGACACTGTTCCTGCCAGAACAAGAGGTAGACAAAGTTAACCTGGGCTCACCGCTGTGCATGAGATCGCACCTGGGAGAAAGCCTCATAAAGGAACTTCAGAAATTCCTTTGCCAGGATGCAGTCCCTGCAGGTGAGTGCAAGAACCAAGGCTGGGAGCAGCCCAGAACAGGCCAGGTTATAGTACCCACTGGCACTCATGTGGGACAGGTCTAGGGGCTGAACAGGCTGGCCCAATTCATAATATCCAACAGCAGATCTGAGAACCAGGACAGCATGTAGGAGGAGCTGGGTTGGGTCACAACACCAGCCAGTTCACATTAGGGCCAGGACAGGGGGCTGGATGGGCTGGGTGTGCTAGGCTGTAGCACCCACCAGCAGAAGCCTGAAATGGGGGCAAACCGTACTGAGCCAGGCTGCACAACACACTGATATATGCCAACGTGAGGTAAGCCATGCCACTCTGGGGGCAGTGGGTGTCAGGTCTGTGAGCCTTGTGGGTAGGGTGTCCTTGGGCCTGTCTGTGTGGTACTGAGTTCAAGAGCGCCAGGGGCGGATGGTCCAACGGAGCCCTGGTTTTGTGGTTTGATTTGGCTAGCCTGGAGGTGGATCCATGAGCCCCGGGGACAGGAGTTCCAGTGGGGCCCTCATCACCTGGCTCAGGTCCTCAGGTCCACTTGAACAGTGAGTGCTAGGCCCATGAGCCCCAGGGGCGGAGGTTCCGGTGGGGACTGGGTCACTTGGTCAGGATCCTTTGACCCACATGAGAGAACAGGTCCTCCTCAGTGGAAAAGACAGAGTAGTGGAAGGCAGGCCCGGATGCACATGAAGAATATGGCAGCCCATTGGGGCCTATAGAAGACATTGGTAACATAGCAGATGAAGGAGAACATAACAAACTGGACAACTCCCCCAGCCAAATGGTGACAGCAAAAATAGGGTTGAGTGGAGACTCCAGGTTGACTATGTCAGCTAATGTACATTGGAGGGTTTCCTCATCCTTGGATCGACAAAATCAACATTTCAGAACTACTGTAACCACCTGGGTAGAACCCTCAGAGCATACAACACATCGGAACCCTCATTTGATATTGGGTGGCCATTCCCCATCCTTGGGTACTGGGGTGGTCAGAAAGCTGGGTATGAGTTCTCCCCTTTTCTCCCCCATTGTCCCAGAAACAGGAAGAATTAGAAAATTTGGAAACAATGATCACATCCACTCAAGCCTTCGCATGCTGATCAACTATGTAACACCATCAAAAATAAAAAATTTAAAAAGTAAATAATATATAAATATTCTGCATCATTTTAAGGATATACATAGATAAACATTGATATGGTTAAATATATATAAATATTGAAATGCATGTATTACATAAAACTACATAAAAAAGGAGTATGGCAAATGGACTTGCATGGCTCAAGATTTCTATATCCAACTGATAAAAGTAACATTATTAACCTGATATAAACCACAGAAAGATTGTACATATATGAAAAGCTCCAAAACTATCACTATAAAATCTATACATAAATATATTCAAAAATATGTTTAGTAAAAATGTTCAAATAATCCAAAATGAGGTAAAAGGGAAAATAGAACAGAAGACAAAATGGGATAAACAGAGACCCATGAACATAATAGAATATCCAAATCCAAATATGTGAATAATCACATTAAACAGTATAAACACAATTATGAAAGACAAATTGTCAGAGTAAAGTGAAAACATGAGATCCAACTGAAAACTGATTGTTGAAACTCACTTCACAGATAATGATGTCACATTTAAATCGTGGTGCCAGTGTCATGGCATAGTTGATAAAGACACTGCCTGTGATGCCAAATTCCCACATGGCACCAGTTCTTGTCCTCACCACTCCACTTTTGACTCACTTCCCTGATAATGGCCTGAGAAAAGCAGGGGAAGATGGCCCATGTGTTTGGGTCCTCAGAACCGTGTGGGAGACATGGATGGAGCTCGTAGATTCAGCTTGGCTCAGCCCTGGCTAGTGTGGCATCTGAAGAGAAGACAAACAGATGGAAGTATCTTTCCATCACTCTCCCAAACTCCCCCCCACCGTGTGTGTGTGTGTGTGTGTGTGTGTGTGTGTGTGTTGTACTGACTTTAGTACATACATAAAATCTTTTGTTTAAAGTTCAAAATCTGAAAAAATATGTACCATGTAAACATGTAAACATAAATCAAAAGCAAACTGGACAAATACTATCTTGTTGGAGAAAGCATTTTGGGGCATCACAATTATGATGGTGTTTATACAACTTTAGATATTTATACAGACATATTCATAAAAAAGTACATCCTATGTATGTGAACTAAAACATAAATTTAAAAGCCATCTGTTTTTTGCCTCAACGTTAGTTGTATATGCTATTTGCTGTATAATCCAAAAAAGAAATTTCTAATGTAATATCTCTAAATAATCACAAGATGAATCCTACATAACAAAAAAGAAATATGTTGATGGTAAATGCAAATTTAAAAAAAGATTTAGTTATTTCAAAGGCAGAGTTAGAGAGAGAGAGAGAGAGAGAGAGAGAGAGAAAGAAATGAATCTTCCTCCCCTGGTTCATTCCCCAAATGTCCACAAAGGCCACAGCTTCACTAGTCCGAAACCAGGAGCCACCAGCTTCTCCTGAGCCACCCACGGAAGTGCAGGGATATAGATACCTGTGCCATTTCCCATTGCTTTTCCAGACACATTAATTAGAAGCTGTGTTGGAAGTAGTGCCAGAGATTTAACCAGTGCCCATAGGGGATGTGAGCATTACAGGCAGTGGCTTTAACTGTAACACCATAACACCATCTCCAAGTAAATTCAAAGTTAATATAACAGCCCTGTATTCAACTTGGGAGAGTTTCCTACTACTTGGAACAGAAACTCAAACTGACATAATGTATAGTTTACAGAAATCATAGAATTGCTTTGTATTCATGTAAAAAGCAAAGAGTACAGGTAGGAAGTCCCAGGCTACTCAAATCACTTGCTTGAAAGTGAGTACACAACATCTTTCTGTCTCTAGGTGTACAGCATGGGTCTGCTTCTGGACCTTACAGTGTGACTGATCCTACTGTCATGGTAACAGGATGCTCTTACCATCAAAGTCACATAGGAGAAGAAAAGGAGAAGGAAGGGAAGTTAAGGGAAGCATAAGCTTTTGTGCAAACTGAGTAAGCCTTAGTGAAGAGCCTTCTTTCATATTCTATGAACAAACTGCACTATATCCCAAAAACCAACATCTCTCTCTGCAAAGGAGTCTGGGAAAAAAAACTGGCCCATGATCATTCTCAACAACACAGAGAAACACAGAGGTTACTCTAGCTAGGAAAATAAAGCAGAGGGAGTACTGGGTAGACAAATAGCAATCTGATTGTTTAGACAACTATCCACAGGTCGGGTATTAGGATCTGCGAGAATTCTGTTTTAGAAAGGCAATTCAACTTGATTGAATATGAGAAAAACTAGAGAACAACAAATGCACTCACCTATTTAAAAAACTAGTGTTTCTGATAGGCAGCAGGACAACACTGCCAACACCACTGTTTGAATACATGCTCATGGACACTCTATTCTTCAAGATGACAGACACTCCTCCAGGGTTCCAAAATTAACAAGTCGGAGTAAAATCCATCTGTAATTAACCACAGATGCTGCTGTTTCTCCTTGTTGAGCCAGAAAGAGAGAAGCAGACAGGCTGTGTTTTTAAGCTATTCTCACTTCTCCACGTGAGGATTTTGCTTCCTGACCCTGTTCCAGAAGCTTGGGTGCAGGCGGCAAGGAAAGGTCACTCCACAACTTCACACATTCCAGATGGTGACTATTCACAGACTCCTTCTGGTCAAAGCTAGAAAAACAGACTTCTCACCACTTACTGTTTTAGCATTTTGTTTCCTGCCAACACTAAAACAATCGCTTAGGATGCAACAAGATGTTCTCTCCTAACATAATTGTGACCCTTGAAATGCCATGGTGTGTAAAACACTGGGGGCAGCAAAACTGGAAGGGAGAAAAGCACTATCCAAGACTTGGCTTTGCCGCTAGCTGGCTTTAAAACTTCTATCCTCATTTCTGTTTAGCTGCTGCTACCCTGAACAAGTTTTTGTTGAATTCCAAAAACCCTTCATTTGTAAAGTGAGGACCAGGGAGATTTGTCCTAGGGGGGAGACATAGCAGATGAATCCAGGGATGGGTGTTCTGTGAGCATTTGGCAAATAATTAAAAGCTGATTCTCTCTGTCTCTTTCCTTACTCTTCTCTCTCCCACCCCCCTTTCAAACAGATGGAAACAATGTAAGAAAATTAAGCAGGAATCAAATCAAATTTAAAAATGAACTCAAGTCTCACATCTTCCCCATCTCATCATAATACTAAGACATCTACAAAGTTCATAGTCTTCAACTGATAGTCTTCAGTTGTCTTGCATAAAGAAAAAGCATGAGACTATGAACTGATACCAGCTCCGTTACCTATTAGCTCTGAGAACTTGGGCTCCGATTCCTCAGTTGTGCAAAAAAAAAAAAAAAAAAAAAAAAAAAAAAAAATCTTAGAGACCATGGAGGTCTGACGCTGAACCCTCTCCAATATTTCATTGCTCACCAGGAAATGTTCTCACATGGCCTTTTGGGAAATGGGATCATGCGTGCTAACTTTTCAAGTCATCAATGCACATATGAAGTGAAGGTTTAGCAATCTACTTGGGCACAAAGCTGAACAGGGGGCTTGAGGCTATAGGTGACATCACCTGGATACCCGCTGGGCCAAGGAGAGTCAGTGTCTCGGTACACTGGTAAGCCCAGCAGCCTCACGGGATCCTGGAGACTTCTTCAGTCCACCATACAGCACTCTGGAACCTGCCACCTTGAGGTTCTTCTCAGATCCCGATCAGAGTGGGACACACAGTGAAGACACTGTACAGTTAGATGGTGAGTTTGTGGAGGAGGTGGAACTGATGGGAGAAGTGTAAAGAATTAGACTCAACAGTGTCATAGTTGGACAAAAAAAGAAAAAGCTGCCTACACCCACGTCAACACAAAGGGAGTGAGGCATCCCTCAGCTGGATCACTGGCCTCCCTTCTGTAACTTCTGTTCTCTCAAAGAGCCTTTGCTGCTTACTGAAAACATCCCCCAAACTGTTTTATGAACACTGGCTTATGAAGCACCATAGGAAGTTTTGGGTCTCAGCTCCACCAGACGACCTTGCTCCGGGCCAGGATTAGGGCCACACCTTGTGCTCATAGAGACAAAGAGATAACAGACTAGAAACACCAAACTTTTCATATTTCACATGCTGTAAAAAGAAGTGAAAGGCATGGAATAATAAGCTGAAAAAAAAAGGCTCTATTAACCAGCAAGTTAAATCACTGGAATATTTCTTTTATCTTTTCCCTAAGCTAAGCACACATTTAAGAGAAAACAAAGACAACAAAAACTTACAGATATCAGGGTATTTTTTTTTTCAATAAACCATTTTCCACAGGCTATTTTGGAATTGTTTCACAGTTAGCTCAATGTGCTATATCTTCCACATCTATATCTTTTTTCCTATACAATGATAATTGATGGTCAGCATCACAGCCCTGAGGTCCTGCAACACACTGAATCATCAGAGGAGATTCAATTATATTCCTAAGACTCTATGTGCCACAGCAGCAAAGGGGATTTGGAAAGCACAATAGGTTGACATAGAAGCACTTATTGTTAACTCTTATGAATCCAAAACTAAGTGGGGGGAAAAGATTGACTTCAACAGACATTCTGTCATCGGGATAGATGGTTCATAATCTTAGAGCCAACTCAGAAGCAATGTTACAGAATTAATTTTTCGTTTATTTTTATGCAGCAGAAATTAACCCTAAAATTGTTTCCTGAGGGGCATGCTTTATTGTTAGTAATGCCACATAGTTTAAAATATCTCTTAAGGCATTGTTTTTTGCTGTCACATAAACAATTTACAAGAATTTTACTCAAATGTGAACTACAAAAGCAAAAGGACAGGGGAGATTTTTCGGGAAATGCATAACTATAAACTGCAGAGTAAAGAGAAGAGTTTGAGTTGACAAGCTAGAACAAAGAACAACAGAAGAAGACCACAGGTGGGGCTCTTCACTGGGATGCCACCACATAAGAAGAACCAGAATGTGGGTGGAGCAGCACAGCAGAAGTGTGTCATGAATAAAAGTAGCATGCATTCATGTATTTTAAAAAAATACATATATACTTTCTACTTAAAAGAACCCAGAAAAAATTCTTAAGCAAAGAATCCTTCCTAAAGCAAATATTGATTTACAGTATTTGCTCATAGGTCTTACATACCTTTCATCCTCTCCCCTCTGATTCTAATTAAAAGTTGATTTCTCAAGAAAGATATAAATACCAAATGGAAGAACAAATGACCAACAAGGGGGAAAAAAAGACGGCACTCTCAGTATCTGAATAAGGCACACAGATGCATGAAAAGACAGGCAGACTGACACCCACCATTTACTATTTGCCAAAGCTCCTTAACAATTCAGTTTTCTGCATCTGCCAAAAATACAGTTTCTGCTTATTTTCTATTTCATTGAAACCAAGCTAACATAAGCAGCATTGTAAAACGAAAGTATTTATTTTGTGTGTGAATTTTAAATTTTGATTTCTTCTTAAACTGGGAAAGTGATATATAAATTTTTTCAATGATATTTAACACACCTTTTATGAGAAGCATACCTTTACTATCTATAGGTGGTAGAGAGTAGTATAATGTTAAATGGATTCTTTTAGCACCCCGCATGTGAAGCAACAAGTGTAAGACAATGAACTTTTACGAAAACGTGTAGTATGAGAGAATCATAGAGAAGATTTCTACTAGCTATAAAGGAAGGAAGTGTTAGTCAAAAAGGCCACTCTTGGCTAGCATTGTGGTGTGAAGGGAAAAGCTGCTGCCTGTGATTTGGCATTCCAGATGAGCACTGGTTTGAGTTCTAGCTGCTCCGTGTCATATCCAGCTGCCTGTTATTATACCTAACAAAGCTGTTGAAATGGCCCAAATACTTGGGGCCCTGCACCAGCACCCATATGGACAGACTCAAAGCTCCGGGCTTCACCTTGGTCCAGTCCAGACATTGTAGTCATTTGTTGTCATCCCCCCCACCCCAATGTGGTCACTCCTCCACTTGAAAATCTGACTTTCAAATAAATAATAAATTAATCTTTATATAAAATTATATAAAGAAAATGTACACTGTGGCAGAAACTATGCTACTTTATATAAGCGACTTGAGCATCTGTAAGCTTCAGTGTCCAGAGGGTTCCTGGAAACAGTCTGTCAAGGATACCAGGAGATAATTAAAAACAAAACAAAATGTAATACATCAGATAGAAGCAAGGCTTTCAGGGCAGTAGTTAAAGAGCCTTAGCCCTGACAGTAAGCTAAATAGGGCCATCGTGGGAGCTTTTTCACTCTAAGAACATTCACAAGCAAAAGGCAAAGGAATGGAGAAGAGATGCCCAGTTTTCTCTCTCATCTCCTCCTCATCGGGATTTCCTCCCAGTTCTTTGCCTAGTATTAGAGTTGCCATCTTCCTCACTCCCTTCACCATAATCAAGCCCACTAGGGTGTACTTTGCCCTAGAGAAACGGGACTGACAGAGCATTTCCTTCTCTGGTATGGGTAGGTGAGGTGACCTGCCATGCCCGTAGGCAAGAACTGTCCCTGGTGCCAGATTATGGAAGGCAAAATACTTCTAGCTAATGACTTCTGGGAGTCCCAGTGGCCTACTGTTTAATTGTGTAATTATGGACAGTTAGAAATGCATGATATGTACAAGAAAGAAAACAGTCACTGCTTGGGGAACCATTATGGATTATAGTTTATTAAAAATTAAAACAATGTAATATTTATATAGGTTTGGTTGCATTAAACTATTACACAAATGCTTGTACCCTGCTCCTGGGTCATTGCTGCTCTCTGAAAGACAGAAGAGAATCAGGAGCGAGCTATTTTAGGGAAATGAAGTGTATCCCGAGTACCACACTTCATACCCTGTAAGTGTCTGTGCTGCAGTGATCCTTTCTGAAGATACTGCTTAGAAAATGTAGCCAACAATTTATTAGTAATCATCTTAAGGTTATTCTGACTTACCTGTGAGGATTACAAAGCACAGTTTTAGGGTGAAGGAAAAAAATGACACCAAGCTAAAACAGTCCTCGTTATTTTGGAAGATAAAGCAATGCATTAATGATTATCTCTAGAGTACATGGTTCCCTTAAAGGTAGCTTCACTAAGGGTCTTACCCAGCACTGATCTATCCAATCCATGGACAACAATGAAATTTAAGAGTCTCCAGAGGATCCTGGAAATTGAGAAAGGAGATAGCAACACAAGCATACATTGCAATGTTATCCTCAAACTTGACAATAGTCAAAATGCTGATTTGGAAATAAATACTTTAGTTGTGATCTTTAAACTTCAGGTTTAAACAAAATAGGATCAATCCCAAAGTATTTGCAATCCTGAATCAAAAGCAATGGGTTGGTATGGATCAGATGCTTTACCAGACAGGAAGTTATCAGGACGCTAAAAGGTTCTGATGACTAAGGGACAGACTGAATTCGGCAAAGAGTGAAACATGACAACAGTGCAGTGGAGTGAGAAAGTAACTTCCACCATTCACTCACTTCTTCTTTGTTCCTCTCATCCCTCATTAATGCCATCTAAGGCTACTTCACTATGGGCCAGGATTGGTGCTCAGTGCTAGGAGCGTGACCCCATTGCTTGATCTCAGTTCCAAGCCATCACATTCAATGGAAGAAGAGAGGTTCAGAATTTTTTTTCCCTATCAAAGACTTACAAAATAAGAACTTTCATGAGTTCATAAGCTCTTATCATTCCCCAGAGGAATCAGAAATGACACCTCAGAGGGCTTGATATGTAAGGTGCTGTTAGAAGGATACATAGGAGTTTCTGAGTGCAGAAAATGGGGAGAGAATCCCTGGCAGAGGGGAGCAGCATTCATTAATGCATGGATGCATGAGAGAACACAGGGCATTTGGAAACTGCAGCAATATTCAGGGTAGATAGATGAGGAAAAGGAAGTGAGGAGACAAAACACTCACCAGTGAAATCAGCACATGCGAAGAATCAAGATGGCGGAACAGGGTAAGGACACGTTTAAATGGACGGAAAAACATTTAATCAGAGAGGACACATTCCAGGAAATAGGAGAGGACAGAACAAAAGCGGAGGGGTGCCTGGAGATTGACAGACACAGGAAAGCAGCGAAAACAAGGTGTGGTGTTGCAGTGGCTGATACTACAGTGGCATTCAGCTAATGGCGATCTGAACTCCACCAGCAGCCAGAACTCCACCAACAACCAGGTGGGAAGGGACTTTCACTGGGAGCTTGGGAGGTAAACGCAGACAAAGAACTGTCTGTCCTGCTGGTCCGTTTGATTTGACCAGGAGTAGAGACAGAGCAGCAGATCACAGATGGGCAGTGTGAGAATAGGGTGGATTTCATAGCCCAGTCAGCCCCCTTGAGCCAAATTGGGTGCCATTTTGCATGAGGAGGCAAAGGGCAAGGGAAAGGACTGAGCATACACTGAGCTGGGAGTGAACTCATTTCTGACTTGGTGAACTGCAACGACGTGGCATTCTACAGGTTCCACCCAAGACAGGTCTGGGTAGCCTTCAGACCTAACAGCCAGCAGATCAAGAACTCTAGTATTGGTATATCAGCGCTATTTTGCACACTGTGGCAATAGCTTTGGGACTGCAGGGGACAACAGTGAACTGCACATGTACTGAGCTCGCGAGTACTCACCGAGTTCAGTGGATTCTACTGGTCCCACAGGAAAATAATACTGACTGTGGCATTGTATGGGTAAAAATAGGTCCGTGTGGCACCCAGACCTAACGTCCAACAGGTTCCTGCAAGATCAGCGCCACCAACAACCTAACTATATAGGACAACTGGTGTCTCTCTAATCCTGGGACCTGCTCCAACCAGAAGGGGGAGAAAGGTTGCAGACAATGGTGCAGACTCAGCACAGTATCACAGAAAGTGGAGAGCTGTGAACCAGGATCTGGGGCTGTGGAGACTACAGTGAAAATCTGACATAAGAACCCAGACCTGGAACTCGCTGGAGGTTGTGGCACAAGTGGCTGCAAGCAGAAAGTTGTGTACCAACGGCAACAAGTAAAATCACATTGTAGACCTGTGAGTGACACAGCTTAGAAACCTGCTCCAAGGAGAAGACTCTGCTAACCAGAAGTACAATGACCAAGAGCAAAAGAAGAGACAAAGGAACAATGAATATTACTGAACACTCCCCTGCAAAGGAGCAAAACCCTATGCCAACCTCAGAGTTCACTGAAGAAGACATCGAGAAAATGGGGCACACAGAATTCATAAAACTCATTTTAAAGCTTCTGATCAAAAATAAGAAGCACATGCAAGAGTTCAAAGAATTTAAGGAAGCAACAAAGCAAATCAAGGCTGGTATATCAGAAATTAAGAACACAGTAGAGCAAATTAAGAGTACAGTGGAGAGTCTCCAAAAGAGAATGAAGCAAGCAGAAGAAAGAATCTCAGAATTGGAAGGTATTTCCTGTCATCAGGGGGAAGCAAACAAAAAGCTGGAAGCAGAGCTGCATCAGGCCAAAACAAGTATTCAAGAATTGGAAGACACTATTAAGAGGCCAAATCTAAGAGTTATGGGAGTCCCAGAAGGTGCAGAAAGAGAAGCTGAATTCGCAATTATATTGAATGAAATAATAAAAGAAAATTTCCCTAATCTGGAGAAAGAATTGGGAAACAAGATCCAGGAGGGGCACAGAACTCCCAACAGGCTTGATCAAAAGCAATCTTCACCAAGACACATGATCATCAAGCTCTCTTCAATTGAACATATGGAAAAGATCCTTTAATGTGCACATGAAAAAAATCAACTGACATATAAAGGTATGCCAATTAAACGCACAAGAGATCTCTCACAGGAAACTCTATAGGCAAGAAGAGAATGGAGTGACATATTCCAGATTCTAAAAGGAAAAAATTGTCGGCCTAGGATAACATATCCAGCAAAGCTTTCTTTTGTCTTTGAAAATGAAATAAAATTCTTCCACAGTAAAGAAAAGCTAAAAGAATTTGCCTCTTCCAAACCTGCCCTACAAATGATACTTCAAGAAGTTCTCTTGACAGAGAAGAGGAATAGCACCAAACAAAACCAAAGGCAAAAGGGAAGAACATCCCAGTAAAATGACAATAGAAGATTAAACCAATGAACAACCCATTCGTAAAACGACAGGACCAAATTACCGTCCATACATATTAAACTCTGAATGTAAATGGCTTAAGCTCAATCAAACCTCATAGATTAGTAGACTGGATTAAAAAAACAAAACCCATCTGTTTGTTGTCTAGAAGAGACACACTTCACCAACAAAAATCAGCGGAAACTATATTGCATGGGTTTTATTGTTTTCTGATGGTTTCATCTCTTCAAAACACTTTCTTGATTAACTCATTCAATGACTCATAGATCATACAGTAGCATCATTTTCTGCAAGAAGGTTCTTGATCTTCATTTCTTCAGCTACACGTTAGTCATTTAGTAGCATATTGAACTTCTTGGTGTTGTTAATTTCTTTTTTCTCCCTGATGTTGATTTTGTTTGTTGGCTTTCCATTTAAGGGGATGTATAGTAGCTGTGTAATGGAGACTGTCATATCTAGTAACATATCATTTAACTGCATGGCAGTGCAAATTCCTATTTTTCTTTCTATTGTTGATTTTGTATTATGACTTTTCATTTAAGGGGATGTACAATAGCTGTGAAATGGAGACTAACATCCAGATGTGACGATACAATGTAGTGTGCATTTCTATTTCCAGAGAAAGATGGACTTACAATGAAACTGTTCACTATATCCTGACAATAGGATGACAGACTCTCTGTCATTGTCCATGCCCGCAATGATGGACATATGACTGAGTATGAAGAACTATATTTTGGTAATGATATAGAGGAACTGGGGGGGGGAGGGAATTGGGGAGGGAATAAGGGAATTGCCAGGAGCCTATGGAACTGTATCATAAAATGATAATAATAATAATAAAATGTAAAAAAAAGAAATCAGCACATGCCTGCAAGTTGATATGAATGTCATAAGAAAAAGACTGAATGGTATACACTTTTACTTAAGACCCTGCCATCACCATTTAGTGTAACTATATCACACAAATATATGCCATTCACAGAGAGTATGCACATGGTGCAAACAAAATGTTAGATTACAATCAAATCTGCCTGTAAATCCAGGTTCTATTTCCTAGCTGTATCACCTAAAACAAGTGCAGAAACCACACTGTCTCCTCTGTAAGACAATGCTAACACACACCTGGTGAGATATTTTTCTAGAGTAAATGGAATAACATGAGTACATGCTTAGCCAAGTGTCTTTCCTGGCTTCTGAGTTCTGTCCTTACCTCCAGGCTTTAAATGTATCTAAACTGGTGTCTGCCTCTGAGCCTGGGGGCCAAAAACTGGATCTCACTTCTGTCATTCACAACAAGTCCTCCACAGTTGAAATCAACCTGCTTCGAGAGCCCAATAGATATCAGCATTTATAGCATCCCAAAAACTCAGCTGATACACAGAGTAGCCTCTTGACAGGTTGTTACAAGTTTCAGAGTGTTTCTCAAAGATATGCATTATATCCTTCTTGAGTGGTTGAATATTTATAATGTATTAAAAAATAATCTTGGTGTATTATACAGGCTGACAGAGGTTTTGTATTAAGACTTAGATATTAAATATTTGCATCCTTGTTTGCTACGCAGACAAGTACATACTCTTTTATTTCAACAACTCATCCAAAATGCAAAAACTTTGTTAACTAGTTAGCTCTACCAAAAAGGGAAGGAGTGGTCAGTGATATGTTGTAGTGCATAAAGCTGCTTCCTGTGACAATGGCATCCCAGGTGGACACTGGTTCAAATCCTGGCTGTTGCACTTTTGATCTAGCTTCCTGATAATGAGCCTGGGAAAGTAGGGGAAGATGGCACCAATTTCTTGGGCCATTGCACTCACATGGGAGATCCATTAGAAGCTCCAGCCTCCTGGCTTTGGCCTGGCCAACCCGGGATGATACAACCATTTGGGGAGTGAATCATCAGATGCAGAGCCTCTCTATGTCTTGCTCTTTTTATTTTAAATTTGCTTTTCAAATAAAAAAAAAAAATAGGGCCCAGTGTGGTAGCCTAGTGGCTAATGTCCTTGAATTGCATGTGCCAGGAGCCCATATAAATTTTGGTTCTAATCCCAGTAGCCCCACTTCCCATCCAGCTCCTTGCTCTGACTTGGAAAATCAGTTGAGGACAGCCCAAAGCCTTGGGACCCTGCATCTGTGTGGGAGACCTTCAAGAGGCTCCTAGTTCCTGGCTTCGGATCGGCGCAGCTCCAGCTGAGGAGGCCACTTGGGGAATGAATCAATGGAGAGAAGAGCATCCTCTCTGTCTCTCATCCTCTCTGTACATCTGACTTTCCAATAAAAATAATAAAATAAATATTACATAAAAAATATCTGTTTAAAAATAAAAGGAGGAGTTGGAGGAGGACTAGAGGATAAGAGTGAAAATTTGAGCTGCAGACCAAAGTTTTCTCACCCTTGTATTAGGAGAACAGTAAAAGAGAATCTGATGGAGCTGACAATGATACCCTTGTCAGCAGAGGCAACTGCTAAAAACAAGTACTGCTGAGCAGTCCCACAAGTGTATGAAGCTCTCTTAATGAGCATCAGGCAACTACCACTTTTAGCAACATTCTAGAGATGACATAGCACTCAAGAACACTGCAAAGTCTTGGCAGACTATACTTTCATTACTTTCAGAATTCTAACCAAAAAAGTAGACATTTTATAAACAGCATGACTTCATTTTTTTAAACAATGAGTCAAATGCATAACACACATATGTGTACATATACACACATAGCATGAGATTTAGGACAGAGCTTATCTCTAACTAGGGGGATTGATTGGAGATAAGTTCAACTACCTTCCTACTTTTAAATTATTTTTTTCTTTTTAAAATTTTCTCTCTCACACACCAAGGAGAACATGTGCTGTCACCCTGCATCTGGTTTATTTCATTCAACACGGGGCCCTCTGGTTGCATACATTTTGACACAGATGGTACAAATTTAATCCTTTTATAAAGCTGAATATAATATATATGCATTCTATATTATATACGTATCTATATGTATGTATGAAATAAGATGTGTTATTATTACATATCTATATAATGCATAAATAATGGTATATAGATATATATATACCATTTGGTGATATATATCCATTCAATCGATGATATACACATTGGTTGGTTTTGGTGGGTGAAGGAAAGTATCACATTCTTGGAACTGTATCTTAAGTGATGAAATCAATTTATTTTCTGTTGAGAGTGCATTTACATGAAACAAGAATTTTTATTATCAAGCATGTTCTGTGCCCTGAGAACCTGAGAATATTAGAACATCCTTAAAATTAGTAAATAAAAGATCCTTACTAGAGTTCAAATCATGAGCAGTTTTAAAACTACCTATTCCTTCTTGTTTTCTAAGATTTAATTTTTATTTGAAAGCTGTATTTTACAGAGAGAGAAGGAGAGATAAACAGAGAAGATCTTCCATCTGCTGGCTCACTCCCCAAATCGCAGCAATGGCCAGAGCTGAGCTGAGCTGCTCTGAAGCCAAGAACCCAGATCTTCTTCCAGGTCTCCTATATGAGTGCAGGAGTTAAAAGTGGATTAATTGAGGCATGAACTGGTGCCCATATAAGATACCAGCACCATAAGGCAGAGGAGTAGCCTGCTGCGCCCTGGTGCTGGTCCTTACCTATCCCTTCTTATCTGTCCTTGGTAGCAACAGTTACTTCAGATGAATCAAATATAGTAATCCCTTTTTATCCATGATAAAGTGATACATGCCCTGGTTCCCCGCAATGCCTGAAACTGCAGATAATTTCATACCCTATACATTTTGTGCTTTTTCCTGCAATGTTCCCAGATAGCACAAGAATTAATCTGTGCTTAGATGTTTGATGACTGTACTTTTGCATCTTTGAAATCATTTTTAAGTAAAATAAAGGCTAACTGAACACAAAGATTGCAATATGGGGCCAGCTGATCTGATAAGTGAGACAGCTATTAAGTGATCAGTGGGCAGGTAACCTGTACATTGTGGATACAATAGACAAAGGAATAATTCATCTTCTGGAAAACACAGTGAAAGAGCAAGAGTTTTTAATCACATTGTTCAGAATGGCACGTAACTTAAAATAATCTCTTGATTTTTCCATTGAATATTTTCAGACAGGCTGATAATAAGTAAGTGAAATACTGACAGGCAAAATTGTCAATAAAGTGGTAATTCTGATTATTTGCTACACATTAAGCTGTTAAGGGCATGTGTCTTACGTCCTCCAATGATCAGCATAGCTCTCTTTTCCTCTGGTTTTCATTCACTGACCCACTGATGCACACTGTAGGCTCCCCCTATGGGAGCCTATGAGTATATGTATACATATACTTATGTATATGTGTATAGATAAGCACTTTAATTGGATATCATTCCAAACAGAACTTGAATCGGGTCTCCTTCCTTTCCTTAGAGGTAAAGATGTGGGAGAAGTACCTGAAGGGAAGCATAGGAGGCAAAGAATGGGACTCTAATGATAATAAATGCTAAATATCTCCACTGTGCATCTGATTGGACTTCCCCCTGGTAAGAATAAACCACAATCAAAATTTCCAAGGGACTGAGGAATAAACTCCCGATCCCACGTCTTTTCTATTAGCAGTATCAAAGCAGAGAACTGGAACTCTATGTAACTCTGAATCAATCCCTTCATTGCTCAGGTTCAAACTGAAGAAAATGTATTAAAAGTAACATTTAAGCCCTCCTCAGCCATGCTTTATCAATTACTGAGGTTCACCTCAGACTGTGCACTACATACACGATGGACATTTTTGGACAAGATACAACCTCACAATCTCAATTCTTGAGAAGTTTTCATTTCAGTAGAGGAAGCATTTGAACAAATAACTATTTTAAATTGATGTTTAAGTCTACTCCTTTTTCCTTATAAAGTCAAGTAACATACCACATGATAGCAAAACATTGGACTTGCGACTGTTGTTAAAGGACTGTATTATTGAAAAATATAGGCAGAGGGCAGGTAGAAGGAGGAATCTTCATTGCTATAAAACTGTATCAGAAAATAATAATAATAATTTTAAAATATTTTAGATCCACTAATGGCATTGCTTTGTTTTGCTCAAAAATACCATAAATACCACGTTGTACTTACAATAATCTAAAAGCATGATCAGTTTTTCACAGGAATACCAACCTGCTGCAAAGGAAGGAGAAGCCTTATTTGTCAAAGGCATTAGCATTGGGAGCGAGCAGAGACACAGAAGTGCTGCTGCAGGCGAATATTTCGTGCTGTTAAATAACAGTACTTTCATATTGATGTCACTTGAATAATTTGGGGGTTTTTTGTTTGTTTGTTTGATTTTTGTTGGTTTTTTTTTGTGAAAGTGACTTTTCAAGGGCAAGGAATGTAAAAAAGAAGGAGAATTCTCAGTCAATACAATTTGTTATAATACCTCATCTTGAGATCTATTAGTGTCTGTGTTTAATTAAAAGTCTGTGAATGAACAAAGAGTTATTTTATCTGATACTCAGCTCCATTTAGTTTTCCTTCTGATACCAGCGGAGGCTAATGGAACTTTCTTACCTATTTGCTTTCATTTATTCTTGTAAATGAGATCAGACCTAATACATGACCCCCTGAGGCATTCTATATCTAAACTAAGTTACTGGAATCTAGACAAACCCCCCCCCCCCACCCTCAAAAACAAAACAGTTCCAAATAATTGGCATTTCTCTTTTTCAAGAGATTCTCAGGATTCAAACTGGACTTTATTAATAGACAGAGAAGTAATCTCAGGAAAGCAAGGATATATCTGAGTTTTTATACTCATTGAGTTAATAGACTTCACTCTATGCAGCAGATGAAACATGCTGCTTTTTAACGATCTCATCTGAATTCTAACCAGATGCAATCTCTGTCATGCATTTTGCTTGGCTATTTCCTCCATCATTTTAGACCTTGCAGTAGTAGATTATTTTGGTAGTGGAATTTGACCCATAGCTCTGTTGTTAGTGACTCTGCAAACATGTCACAATGAACATACCATCCCACTAGAAGTAACCTTATTAGTATTTCTCATAGCAACAGAAGATCCTTAAAACTGGCATTGCACAGTTGTTTAATGAAGATGTTAAAGTACTCCTAGCTAACTCATTCCTGTATTCATTCTGCCAACAAATATTCATATTTACTGAGCAACCACTCTGTACCAGGTACTACATAACATATTCATACTTTTCTTAAGGTTTATTCATTTATTGTCTGTTTATTTGAAAGACAAAATGATTGAAACACAGGGGGAGACACACAAAGAGATCTCCACCAGTTCACTCCCCAAATTCACACATTGCCAGGGGACAGACCAGGCTCAAGCCAGGATCTAGGACTTTCAGCCAGGTCTCTCGGGTGATGACAGGGGCCCAAGAACTTGGGTCATCCTCCAGTGCTTTCCCAGGCTCATTAACAGGGAGTTGGATCAGCAGCAGGGCAGTGGGGACTTGATCTGACACTATGATATCTGAAACCAGCATTGCAAGTGCAGCTTAACCCACAGTATCGCATGTAGGCTCCACTATTTTTTTTCAGATTATTTCTTTTTATTGGAAAGTCAGATTTACAAAGCAGAAATATCCACCATCTGCTGGTTCACTCCCCAAATGGCTGCAATTGTTGGATCCAGGAGCTTCTTTTGGGTTTCCCATGTGGGTGCAAGGTCCAAAGCTTTGGGCCATCCTCTACTGCTTCTCCAGACCATAAACACGAAGCTAAATTGGAAGTGGAAGTGCCAGGACATGATGCTGCACCCATATGGATTCTGGCACTTGCAAGGCAAAGATTTAGCTACTGAGCCATCACACCAAGCCCTACCCAGCTTCTCTCTCTCTCTCTCTCCCTTCCCTCTCTCTCCTCTCTCTCTTATAAAGCACTATCACTCTTGCCTCATGGAGTTGCCACACTACTGAATCTAACAAACATGAATATGCATTATTATAAAACGGTATAGATCTTACAAGGTTTGTATTTATCCTCTCCCACAGCCTCCCTTAGCACACTTTCTCATTGATGTTTGTGTGAAAGCCCTGCTGCTCCTCAGAGGAAGTATAACCCCGGCTCTAGTGTTGGTACAGAGTCTGAACAAGCTGTCTGATCATCTCACATACTCTAGTATTTGGTCCTCATTCTCCTGCTTTCCATCCTTTTCTTCTACCATATGCCAAAATGGGGAAAAGAAACGTTCTTTTTGGCCCAAGACCCTCAAACCCTTTTCACCCCTTCAAACGAAGTGTAGTGTCTGTGTCCCCTAACAAGTTGTATCAGGCTGGACAAGCACTTCTTCCTTCCTCTCAATTTTTCTGATACCTTCACTACCATACTCTCACCCTCCAACCTCATGGAAAGGAGATGCTCTCTTCCACAATTATGGTCTCCCTTTACTATCCTGAAATGAAATTCACAGATAACATAATTTATTTACAATGTTACTTCAAAAAAATCAATATTATGCCCCTAAGTGTAGTACAAAGGAGAAATAAAAGTGAAATCCTTTGTAATAAAACAAAATGTACAAAGACTGTCCTAGAATATAGAATGAATTAAGCGAAAGCCTGTACTGACCTGTAACTGTAATGAGTAATTTGGGATCTAAAGAAGAAAAATTGTTTGCTCAAGTTCCATAGCAAGCATAAGAATAGAAAGAATACAGAAAGAAGATGACATTCAAACAGAAACTGAACCTTGGATAGATAATAATAGACTACAGTTATGTGTGTCTGATAAGAAATAGAGAAAACCCACCATAAATAAAGTAGAGAGAACAAGCAGAAACAAATTATAGACTGGAACAAGAAACACACAAGGAAGTATGATGTTCTTATAAATGACCCATATCTTAAATATGTGTCAAAATTATAGGCTGAATATGGCATTCAATAGAGTAGTGATAAATACCATAGAAAAATCTCTCTCTTATCTGAATATCCAACCCCCTACAGAGTCTGCATACTATCTTCAGTACTCAACATGTTTTGGATAACCTAATCTTCATCAGGCTGTGGAAAAAAGCAGACAAATGTGATTGTGAAAAAGCAATTTCAGAATACCAGAACAGGTTGTGTGGCAAAGTGCCAGAATAAAATAAAGTGGCAAATATGCAATATAAACAATTTTAACTAGCAATTTCAATACTTTGCACTTGTTTTCATGGGGCTAACCAATTTTTTCTTATACAACAGATACATGTGGAAAAGTAACAAATATTTTTAAAACAAGCTTTAACTAAGATTCAGTGAAATCTATGGAGCTCCATGTGTCGAATAATTTAATAATATTCAAATCTTTGTGGTAGCTGTGGTACAGTTCTGGAAAAAAAGCCAAATGTTTTTATTATATCCGTGGATGATCTCACTTACAATGCAGATCAGTCAAAAGTTTGACTTCATGGCTTCCCTCTAAATGTATAAGTATTTGTTTTTGGAATAGCAGGGCTCTGGTACCACAAATGGTAGTCCGAACTTGCTCACAATATTACTTACAAAGCTTGACACGGATGATAATTGTGGAGCGAATCTCCAAGTCAATAAAACATTAATGCTAATTACCACGAGGATGGGAAGCAGACCCTTCTCTCCATCAGGGCTTTATAATTAAACATCACAACATCTAATGATGTGTCCGAGTTCTTCTCACTAATGCAGACACTTCATCTCTAATGCAAGACAGGGCTCGTTTTCAACTTCCTCAGGAGGAAAGCAGAGAACACATGAACACCTCTGCAATGGTTTTGTGCAGCCTGTCAGGGTAGGCAGGGGAAAGACCAATTACAATTACGGTTTGCCAAGAAAAGTTACAGAGGCCATTACTGTTTGATACAGAAAAGGAGGATGAATGCAAAAGGCAACAATTCAGGAAATCAGACTTTTAACACGTCAAACAGGGAATAATGTTCACAATACGCAACCACTGAGGAGAGAAGAAATTGTCCATTCCTGAGGGTGGACAATGGCCTTAACCTTGCAGCATCTCTGCAACACCTGTGTTACCTGGCAAGCTTTGAGGATATCATAGAGGGTCAAGCTGCTCAAAGTCACAGAGGACACATCCATTGGTTGCACACACCCAAAAAGCTTGAGGCAGTGGCTATTTGCAATCAAAGTGAATTTTAGTGTAACCACTGTGCAGCTATCAAGGCAGAAACTATTAAATGCTGGTCCTGAAGACATCTGTGATGAATTACATAGGCAGAGTGACAGTGACTTGACTCCTCCGTCAGTTACATAAAAACTAGGTGAGAAAAATAATAGTGCAGACAATGGCTAGCTCTAAACTAAGTCACAGAGCTGGAAATGTTGAGCTCACAAATTATGTGTTAACATTTTATTACTTTCTAATTTTATTGAGGAAGCATCAACATTTCCTTCTTAAAGAATTTAAACGTTCTATAAGGCTAAATACGAGCTGCCCTCCAGAGATTCGTCTACACTCTGCAGATAATTACTGTCACCAGTTTAGTAGTAGTCTTTAAGACACATTCCTGTATATGTTCAAATGAATTTGCAATTGATTTGCATGCTGTTTACATGTGTGGTAGGCAGAATCCTAAAATTTTCCCTCAAATTATCTATCTAATCCCCAGAATTATGAACAAGAGGAGCTATCATGACATGATTTTTGCTGCATGGCAAAAAGAATTTTGCAAATTCAGGCTAGTAACAAACTAAGTCAATCACAAGGCAAATAGATACATAGGAGAACAAGTACATGCATATAATCTCACAGATGAACTGTACAATGGAGGCTAGCATATCAGGAAGTGAATATGCATTTCAGCATGTATCTCTACTCCTGAAATCAGGGAGGACTCCCGGAGAAATGAATGAATATACCTTACTAACATGATGCTACATTGTCTGCCTTTGTGTATACCTACCATGGCATGGTAGCACACTATCTAACATGTAAGTGTAAGCTGTAAGCTGTAATAATATGGGAGGGAGGAATGGGAAGGAAAAGCAGGGAAGGAGTGGGGAGATGGAAACAAGGGAATCCCTTGTATCACAGAAAATAATTTAAATTTTTTTAAAAAATCAATCACAAGAGCGTAACCAAGAGTCGTCTATTCCAATCTCAGGTGTATTGAAAAGCAGAATTTTTATCACAAAGTAACAAAAAAAGTATGAGTATTCACAGCATGAAAAGAAATTCGATGTTCCATTGCTGCCTCCAAAAATGAAAATGACCAAGTGTCAAGCAGTGAGATTAGCTCCTACTGATAACCAGTAAAGATACTGGAACTCACTTTTACAATACAGCATACTGAATTATACCAACAGCTTGGAAGCAAATTCTTAGAGCCTCCAGAGACAGACATAGCCTGTCATTTGATTTCAGTCTGAGAATCCACCTGTGCCTACAAACCCATGAGACAGTAAAATATTTTCAAAAACCAGAAAGTTTGTAGCCTGCAATACATTCATCACTACTACCACATATCAACCCATAATTTTTTAAAGATTTTTTTAAGAATCTAGGTATTAGAAAAGCAGATATATAGAGAGGAGGAGAGACAGAGAGGAAGATCTTCCATCAGATGGTTCACTCCCCAAGTGAGCGCAATGCCTGAAGCAGGGCCAATCTGAAACCAGGAGCCAGGAGTTCTTTCTGGTCTCCCACGCAGTGCAGGGTCCCAAGGCTTTGGGCCGTCCTCGACTGCTGTCCCAGGCCACAAGGAGGGAGCGGGATGGGAAGCAGGGCCGCCGGGATTAGAACCGGTGACCATATGGGATCCCGCAGGTTCAAGGCGAGGACTTAAACAAGTACGCTATTGCTCCGGGCCCTAGGCAAACGCTTTTTAAACTGTTCTATACTCTTCCATGATATGTGTGGAAAATCAGTTCCAAGGGTGATGACCAAAAGCTCTAACCATTACTGAACAAACCTGCCATACTTCTCAGTATTTCTCCCGTTTTTGAATTTGGGCTAATTTTAGTACTTTTCTTTACCGATCAAATCCAGTAGACATGATGTTCCTGTGTGGTGCCACATCCCATATGGGCACTTGTTTGTGTATAAGCTCTTCCACTTCCAATCCAATTCCCTACTTATAGGTTGTGAAAGCAGTGGAAACTGACAAAAATCTTTCAGCCTCTGCACCCAAGTGGAAGACAGGAAAGAAGCTCCTGACTCCTGCCTTTGGATTGCCTCCACTCCAGCCACTAGGTCATTTAACAGTGAATCAAAAGAAGGAAGATCTCTGTATCTCTCTCTGTATCTAGCTCTCTCTCTCACTCTCTCTCTCTCTCTCTCTCCCTCTCTCTCTCTTTGCTCTGTGTAGTTCTGCCTTTCAAATAATAATAACATAAATATTTTTAAAAAGACCATACATTCTGATACTGATCTTTTAGGATGGAAGAATCATGAATACAACTAAAACTAAAGTACTAAATGATAAGAATGAAGCACAAACTCAGGGAGGAGAGGGCCAAAGAGCAAGTAACCGAGTTTCAAGCTTTCTGCTAACTCTAGACAGAGCGAAAGAACCACTTAACTAAGCCAAGACAGCCCAAAAGATGTATGAAAAATACTAAATCACTGTTGTTTAACTCACTGAGCTATACAGATTATACAACAGCAATATCCTAATACATGCATCATGAGGAGAGAAATTACAAACATCCCATCTTGTTTATCCATTACTTCACTGAGAATTTGGTTTTCCAACTATATAATTGAGTCACATAAAAATATCCTTTGTGCAAGTCAAATTGGTCAAGTATTTTCAATTTCCTGAACTTTCATCTTGCAGACAGCCACAAATATCCCTTAGTATGTTTCTTAGAGGAGTGGTAGGTGTCACTCCAGGGAGAATACTAAACAGAATGATTTGGTAATGGGATGGGGTCATTTTAAACATTAACTGTGGTGCTAAATTACACACAGGACTAGCTGCATCAATGAATGGTCCTTTTTTCTATAATATAATACCATCAGGTATCCCTTGATCTATACATTTATAGAATTCCATTATTAGAAAAATGGTTACCCAGGTCTTAAAATGTAACCAAGAAAATATGAACTAATCTAAAACTAAGAAAGCACTGGCAAAGTAGATGTAAAACTGCTGATAGCCTGCAAGGCATTTTTTTATTAATTATTTCGCATTATGTGACAGTTTCATAGGCTCTGGGAATCCCCCCACCCCTCCCCACGCCCCTCCCCCCTGGTGGATTCCTCCACCTTGATACAGTATTACAGTTCAAATTCAATCAAGATTCTTTCCTTGCAAACGTATACCAAGCATAGAGTCCAGCTATTTGTTGTCCAGATGGGTTGAACAGTTTCTTGGGGAGACCATTTCTGGTCCAAAGTTAGAGCTGGTAGAATATCATCACAGTCAATTAAGAGTCCCAATATAACATCAACAGCAATTTGCAATATTATGGAATTGACATGGTTTTGAGTAACCACTATGTTAAAAAAAAAAAAGCAAGTTCTTAATCACAACCTATGATTAGCTCATTGACATCTCAGTTTTACTTTATATACAGGACCGGCTGTTATATACCTTAAAATGGCTATAAGGTACCATTCAGCTGTCTCGTATCTATTTCATTTTAGTATTTAGCCATTTGTTGTGTTGAAGTACAATTTTGCTGTTCTTGGCAGATTTTAGGATAATCTAGACTGGCTTGTAACTCTAACAAGACATTTGTCAACAATTAAGGTGCAGAACATTTTTGGGGAGGGGGGTGGTGTGCAGGAAAATCCCCAACACCATGGTGAGGAGTGACTAATCTTTGTGTCCCACCCAGCAAGGCATGAGCCAATCCACGCCAGCTCTTTCCTGTCAGATTCAAAGCTCTACTTTCTGTTGTTTGTCTATTTATTTTAGGCTTTTTTAGTTTGTATGATTGTTTGTTTGCTATAAGGGGTTTTCGGAGCGATCCCGATGGTCATTGCGAGGGAGGGTGGGGGTCCAGAGGTGGAGCCAGGCTCAGACCAGAGAAAGCTCTCCTCCCTGGTCCCGAAGGACGTTTATTGTTCTTCTGTTTCTGCGGACCGCTCAGGGCTTCTGGTTGTCTTTCCGATGACGTTGGTTTCTGCACGGTAGTGTTTGGACTTCTTCCATCCCCTGCGGAAGCTCCGGTTGGGGATGGGTGACCTCAGAGTACTCGGCCTCCGAGGGCATCCAATTCCCTGTGGCCTCCTTGGCAGTTGGGGTATAGTCCTTGTTGCTCGTATTAATAGTTTGTGGTGAAGGTCTGGAGTCTTCATGGTTGGGATCCAAGCTTCCTCCTTACCACTTGCTCCACCCTGGAGTGGCCCCCTGCTCCACGCACATGACCTCCTGTTAAGAGGTTGTCAGGATCGCACCCGATTCCCCTCTCATGCATTGGTATAGTAGTTTTACTATTGTTTAGTGCCGCTTTGAGTCTGTTGTCTATGAATTACCAGATTTGATCTTGATAGGCTATATTGTACTTTTTCCTCACTCTTTTTATAGTCCTGAAAGACTTCCCTGCACTCCCTCCCCATCACGGATTAACATAGCATATTGAGGGTATAGTAGGTTTTACAGTTTTTCGATGTAGATCTTAAGTATTCTGACATTAATTGTTTGTTTATAGATTATATCGCATTATCTTATTGCATTGGATACAGGTTGTTAGAGATTGCACTAATATTACAATATACAGGTACTATCTTCCAAGTTGTCATCTTTTCATCTCAGATTAAGGCAAACATGTGGTATTTTACCTTTTGGGATTGGTTCATTTCTCTTAGCATGATGGATTCCAGTCGGGTCCATCTGGCCACAAAGAACTGCATTTCGTTTTTTTAATAGCTGAGTAGTATTCCATACAGTAGATGAACCATAGCTTTCTTATCCACTCTTCTATTGATGGGCATTTTGGTTGCTTCCAGGTTTTTGCGATTGTAGATTGTGCTGCTATGAACCAAGGCATGCATGTTGGTTTCTTGTGTAGAAGATGTTTTGGATATATCCCTAGGAGTGCTATTGCTGCATCATATGGTATGTTGATTTTAAGTTGTTTGAGTATTCGCCAAACTGATTCCCACAGAGGATGTATAAGTCTGCAGTCCCACCAGCAGTGGAGAAGGGTTCCCTTTTCCCCACATCCTCGCCAGCAAGTGTTGGTGGTATTATGTATGTGTGCCATCCTTACTGGAGTTAGGTGGTACCTCATTTTTGTCTTCATTTGGATTTCCCTTATTGCCAGGGAACTTGAGCATTTTTTCATATGCTTGTTCCTGAAAGGCATTTTTAAGAAACATATACCATGCAATTTTTGAAATCACTAGATTTCTATGAAGTTTATGCCCCATAAGTTCAACTTACCTAGGTAGCAGAAGGAAATCCACTGTGAGGTTAGTACAGGAGTGTTTATCTGCCCTAGGAATTTGTATAACTTCAAAGACAGCACATGCTAAGTATGAATACATCTCACTTGATAAAGCAATAGTGTCATGTATCCTCATACCAATATAATGACAAATGAAAAGGGAGGTGATAAATAGTTTCCTTCCTTTCCAGTAATACAAACCCCAGAAGGAACCATACCACATTCCCCAATACTCCTGTGTTAGGAGTAGCTGTATATTTGCAATAACTGAATTTGATCTGGTAAGTGAAAGTTTTATGTTCGGGTATTTGAAACCATTTCCCTTTGCCCTTCCCAATGGAAGCAATGAACTGATGAAACCCTGAGATGACAGCAGCAAGGTGAGGTTGGCAGTGTCAAACCCACAGCACTTCTTGTTTACTCAGGATGTTTATGTGCAAGGTATGTGAACTTTCTTGTTCAAGTTTGTGTCATTTGGAGTCTCATTGTTACTGAAGTGCTTCACACAGACACAATTTGATTTCAGGTGTTCTAAAAATGCAAACAACCAAAGCAACTGGCACATCATCACCTCTTTTCAGAGTCCCAAAGCTAGGCCACCACAGCTTACTCTCTTTGGGGAGGTCAACATGCACATCTCCAAAGCAAGAAGAACACAGCCCTTAGGCTCTATTAAGTTATTTAGCTCATAACGTTCATCCTATTAACAAGTTCTTTACTACTGCAGGATTTAATAAGAAAGGGAAATGCAAATTCTCCAGATACTTAATGCAGGGGTTGGAAAAGTGTCACAACAGCAGAGGAAGAGCTCATACAATAGAGAAGGCTGGAAACACATATGATAAGACAGTAATCAATGCCTACTCCCTGTTGTAGTCATATGTGTCTGATCACAAAAAGAGCAAAATACTAACCCACCTTGCTACAGTTGACTAATAGTGTACCATGAAATAAAGACTAAAGAACACACGCTTCAAAGGACGGGGCTGCTAGCATAATTTATCAGGGCCTTGTTCTCAGAGCTTGTGTTATTCAATGCACATGCATTCTGTACATTACAGAGAACCCTATGACCCAGGAATGCATCCAGTGAGAAAGTCCCACGGTGGTAAGAGTTCTTAGTAGACACTGGCCTTTGCCATCCTTTCTGCTATATCCTTCTCAAAAGGTGGTTATGTTGAGAAAACACAATTTGTCTCCAAATCCAGTGTGCCATTTCTTTTTCCAGAGAAAGTTCTGAAGTAATTGAGAATGATTCTAAAGATGGAATAGATATCACTTTCTGAAATACCAGCATAAATAAATGGTTCAAATAAAATATCTCCAGTTCAAGTAACACATCTCCAGTGTATGTGCTTTTAATCAGACACATCCATCTAAAGTTTTTGCAGCATCTGCAACCTTAAACAATAGCGTATAATATAACTACAGTATATAAAAAATTGCACTAGGGTTTTGGCATCACTTTATAATAAGTGGACAGTAATTGTAGCTAAATTACACTTGAATCTCTGCAGAATTGGATATTACATACATATTGGGTCAAACAACTCTATCATGAGTAATAATACTTTAGTGAATACCAAGAGGATAAAAATGATTAGGCACTTATTTTAAAGTGTTGATATTTTCCCAGGGTTTTGGAGTTATGTTTCAAGAAAATTTTGCATTTAAACTCATTATTAATAGATACTGAATCAACCTTAGAAAGGTTAGCTTTATTAATCAATAAACACTATAATTAATAAAACCACTCATTTGAACCCTCTACCTTAAATAATTATAGCTCATGATATGCTTAACAGTGAGTTACATTTAAAAATAATGCCATATAATTCAGGACAAGTGGTCATAATAAAATATCCATGATAATTCTCTTTCAACACAAATCATTTTTTTCGGATTATATAATTGTGGCAAAAAAAGAGGCGTACTATCAGTTTTGGAGAAGAGGATGAAGACATTCTATTTTTAGAATTTTTGCAACTCTTTAACAAAATTATAAAGTCTAAAAATAGGCATTATTTTCTGGAAGATGATTAATTTATGAAGCACTTGCAAATATTTCTTTAAAGACAACCTGGTAAAATTTCATTAAATGTAGAACTGGCAATGTCCTGGATGTGTAACGATGTATCTCAAAATGGGCATTACACAAATATTCATTGGAAATTGGAAATGACGCCTTTTTCCTACTGCTTTAGTGCTATTCAATATTAGTTCAAAAGTACAGTATTAAGCAAGATATTTAGTTCTTATAAATCTCCTTTGTCCCAGGAGTAATTCTGTATATGAAAGAAAAATGAAAGCCATTAGAGGGAATATACATAAACTGCAGGAGTAGCTTCAAATTAAGACTCAAACAGCCAGTTTGAAACTTTGATTTCATCTCTGATTTGCCCAACGATGTCCCTGGAGTGTGTTATCTGCACTAAGATTTGTTATTTTTCTTACTTGGCCTCCCAGTTCAAAACAATATAAGGGAACTATATAATAATGTTCAGAAAACATGTTAAACTCTTCATAATCAACCTCACTTATTTCCTTCTGAGGCCACAAATCTGTCCCCAACTTCTCAACAACTCTGCTTTTCAATGGAGACCGATTTGAGTACATTAATACTGGTATTTTTTGAAACCAGTCAGCTTTTGGTTTCTGCCCTAAGTTAAACATAACTTTTGAAAACACACACCATGTCTCAACTATCTCTTATATTTCCTGAACTATCTGCCAAATGATCTGGAAGCCCTGTTCATATGGTGGGATTTCTAGAATTAGCTGTGGTTCATCCCATGCTCTCTTCATGAAACTCACATGTACTCTTTAATCAACCCTTTCCCTAATCTCTTTATTTTTATTTTGGATTAACATGCAATTTTGTACATACTTAAGGGGTAGTGAGAAATTTCCACACACAAACGTGCAACATGTGCTTCTCACACCATGGTAATTAGTCTTTCAATCATCTTTTCCCTCTGTTTGAAGCTTTTGAATTTCTCTCTTCCACTTCATAAAATACATACTGGGCCCTGTTCTCTAATATAATTCTCAAGAGTAGGGATTAATCAATCACAGCCTACAAGCAAAATATGTATTCCTGACTGCTTTTATAAATAAAATTATATCAGTACACAGCTCTTCTACTTGTTGTTCGCAGCTACTTTTATGTTACAAGAGTAGAGCATCTATGGTAATTATGAGGTAGCACACAAAGCCTGAAGCACTTAAAACATTTTGAGCCTTTGCAGGACTAAATACACACTCTTTCATTCAGAAATGGACACGGTGTTTCTGTATCCCAGGAGCTGCTCTTTGCCTCTAAAGTGGGGAATAAAGAGAGGGGCTAAAAGAAATGAAGAATGGGACTATTGGATGAATGGAGAATTACCCCCAGATGGACCATGCATCTTGGTCAATAACATCCTTCAAACTCCTTCCCAGAATAAACTTCAAAGGTCAAATAAAACCCTCAAAGCCAAGTCACATCATTGAAAAGAGTGACTTATGATTAAATTCTTGATTAACTAACAGGTGTGGATCCTCTATGTAATTAATCATAACAATGTTAGCTGCTGGATATCACTTGATCATTGCAATTTAAGAGCTCCATTTTACTGAGATTTTTGGTTGCTCTGCAGTGGATGCTCTGTGAACATTGCATTTCTTAAGTCACCCAATAACCATATGTAGAGGATCCATTTTACAAATAGCACAATTGAATTTCATAATTAAAGAATCTGGATTAAGGGTGTACAACTAGCAAAGCACACTGGCACTGAACTCTGGGCCATAGTATTTGGGAGCACAAGTCTGACAGTAGATTCTCACTAGGCTTTTACTTTTCTGTTCACTGTATACTTCTGAATTATGAGCACTCAAAGTCGAAACTGAATTGTAGCAACAGAATACAGCATCCTTATTGCCCCTAGCAAACTTACAAAACCTCAAAGAAGCATCTCATTCATTTTAAATTCCAAATAAGTTACAGCTTCAAATGTTTTTTCTCCTTTGATTGAATCTGGACTTAACATTTTCTATTGAAGCAAAGGAACATCAGAAAACTACAGCTTTTTCTCAAAATTTCACTTCATCATGACTTTTCAAGTATATACAAGAGATTATGCTATCACTTTTTAAATATTTTATTAACATTTGTACTCTTAAACAACGTTTTTAGTTATTGGATATGATAAGCACATGGTAATTTGTCAAAATAAATTTCAAGGAAAAAAATATTAAAGATGAAGTCTAAACAACATAGGGAAACAGAAACGCTGTATTTAAATATGTTTCTGGACACAACAGAAAGACAATTTTTCTGAGATGTGAGTGTTCTGTGTGGTCTGTGTTTAGCTTGGCACCAAATCAGTCCAAAAGTGGAGGTTCCAGAACTCTGAGCATGAAAATGCCCTGTGGTACATGGGACTGGATGGACTGGATGGAGCCGACTCCATCATGAAATATCTCTGTTCGTCACTCATATCCCACTAGTCAAGCTCCTCACAGTATGGCCTCATTCTGAAACTTAAAGAGAAAAAGGTATTTCTGGAGAAAGGCTTGAAAAAAGTGATTTTTAAAACTTCAGAAAATTTAAATAAGAAAGCAATGGCTGAGAAAGAAAGTAAAAGATTGTTAAGAACAAATCACATCTGTTTTTTAATTGCAATGAAATTAAATGATCAGAAGTCAAAGAAAAAAAAGAAAGAATCAATTCCTATTTGATATTTAAAACCATTAAGTTCATTCTCCAGGATCTTGATTCTAACATCGGTTTTGTATCGCCTCATCCTTTACTGTCTCCATACCATGTTGGACTCGCACTGCTCACAGAATCATGCTTCTTTGATAGGTCTGACAGGCAAGCAAATACACACGTACAAAAATACAGATCTATAGGTTCTATATTCATTTCTCTTCCTAGATTAAAGATGTGTAGAGTTGGAATCAGTGTCCTGGAGGACTGAAGCCCTGCAATCAACTCAAGAGGTAATACTGGAAACGCCATCTGCCCTCTCAGAACCTCAATATCCCCATGTGAAAAATGACAGGTTTCGGACAGACGACATTCTTTTCGGCTCTGACATTTTATCATCTATGAGTCATCTCTCCCATTTCCTATAATGTGAAAAGCTCATTTCTTTTCATTTTCTCCAGTGAGAGTGATTGATAGCTCTCCCCTAGCAAATCTCATTACATATTTTTGCATATTTGTTGCTTATTATGTTTTCCTTCCATCACTTTTCCACATGAATGAACAATCTAAGTTATCTTCATCTCTAAAAGTTCTGCCTTCATTTTTCACTATTTTCTTCTGTGCCTACTTCTTTAACATTATTTCTAAAAGTTGTATGATGATTTAAATTGAAGACTTCCTGCATTTGATGACACTTTCACCAAGCCAAACTACAGACAGGTTATTCAACATAGCTGAGTTTCTCATTTACAAAATGAGTGTTTTAATATCATCAAGCCCTTCAGTTACAGTGAAAATTTCAAGAGAGACACACAGCTTCAGCACTACACCAAATGCTAAGTCAGTAGCTCACACTACTTAAAAGGAAGCCTTTAGCATTTTGGCCAATGTTGTTTGACCCCTTCTCAGCTCAACAAAATCAAAGAAAACAAGTGCTTTCCAAACAATTCACCCAACTAAAGTCATAACAAGGTTGGATTGAGAGAAACAACGTCATCCCCTTAAGTAATCATGGCACTTCCTTTTCAATTAATAAACTAAGTGCAGTCACTTACACATCTGATGCCTGACGCTCTTGTCTTCAACTGCTTGTGACCTGAATCAGAATTTTTCAGTATTTCTAGCTAAAGACTTCTTACCTTCTCATCCTCAAAAAATCATCTAAGGAATAAGGAAAACTACAAACCTTACAAGAAAAATATGAACTGAGACTTCTTCCTACATGACACAGAGAAATCAACCACAGAACTCCAAGCATATCTCTGTCCCTGAAGACAGTCATAGATGTGGAACATTCCCAGCACAACTGCTAACTGCAGGAGAGCTAGTTTTCCATTAAATATGTAATGCATAATCCTTCACTGTGCTCATCACTGAAGAGGAAACATTCATGAGGATGCTGCTGGAGACTCAAGAATTTAAAAGCTTGATAAGGAACTCAGCTTTTCTAAAGTTTAAATCGGAAACCAGCACTGTGGTACTGCAGTCCAAGGCCCCACTTGATACACCAGCATCTCATATCTAATAGCCAGTTTGAGTTCTGGTAGCTTCACTTTCCTTCCACCTTCCTGCTAATCAGCTTGAGGAGGTAGAGAACAATGGCTCAAGTTATTGGGCTTCTGCCATCCTTGTGAAAGATGAAAATGGACTTCCAGGCTTCTGTCTTTGGCATTGCCCCTCCTTGGCTGTTGCATATATTTGAGGAAGAAAACAGTGGATGAAAGATACCTCTTTGTACATCACTCTGCCTTTCAAATAAATTAATATTTTCTGAAAAAAATCTTTTTAAAAAATGTTGAAAATGGTTGTTTAACTTTTGAACAACTAATGAAGCCAGTGCAAGGTGTAGATTTCCGAATTTTGACATTAACAGGCTAACATTAACTTCTGTGCTTTGCAGAAACAAGTGATGGGATTAGGCCTGGTTTCCATTTGATCTTTTTTTATTATTATTATTATTGCAAAGCCGGCTATACAGAGAGGAAGAGAGACAGAGAGGAAGATCTTCCATCCGATGTTTCACTCCCCAAGTGAGCCGCAACGGGCCGGTGCTATGCCGATCCGATGCCGGGAACCTGGAACCTCTTCCAGGTCTCCCACGCGGGTGCAGGGTCCCAAAGCTTTGGGCCGTCCTCAACTGCTTTCCCAGGCCACAAGCAGGGAGCTGGATGGGAAGTGGAGCTGCCGGGATTAGAACCGGCGCCCATATGGGATCCCGGTGTGTTCAAGGCGAGGACATTAGCTGCTAGGCCACGCCGCCGGGCCCATTCATTTGATCTTACTTCTTTTCTTCCTTAACTCCCCTTAAGGCACGACTCCACAATCCTTATATTACTGTCCCAATGTATTCTTTCCTGTGGCCTTTTATTCATTTCTCTTCTTCTGCAACAACACACTTACCCTTTTCATTCACATACATTCTTTAAAACGATGTTCAAAACTTACTTTCCTTAATCCAAGGCTCCTTCAATGGCTTCTTTTAGGACTCCTAAGTGAATTTCATCAGATCTCAATGATTCAATGCATCCAATTATTGAAGCTTGTAGTAACCTGCTTCTTCCAGATGTGAACTTGTCTACTTGCTCATTAGCTGCTGCTGCATTAGCATCCTTTTACTATTAACCTTTGTAGTGAAGACTGAAGCAGAGGAGCTATTAAGAATTTCAGAATTTCCCTGCCTTCCTCTCTCTTTCTTATAATAAGTAGGATATTAACTTCTCCGGGGATAATTCTATCTTGAGGGCTCATGCGACTGCTATTTCACCTCATTTTCTAGGAGGATCATATTGTGTCTTCTGGTAGTCCTTTATGTTTTTATAGCTAAAGCTTTTTTTAAACAAATCATACCTAAAGATTTGTCATTATAAACTACACATAAGCCCATAGGACATATTTTTAATATTCAACTAGCACACATAGGTGTCTAGAATTATTTCATCCTTGGTTTGCTAAGAGACATTTTTAATGTGTTATACAGAAGAGGAATAAATACACAGATATAATTACTATGTTTCTCTGTGGTTTTATTTGGGAGTTCTCATCCATCATTTTCATCCATAAGAAGATAAATGTATCAGTTTCAATACAAATGCATCTAAAGGACAGTCTCATCCCATTTCATCCCAATATCCCATGTTGAGGCATTTTCTCCTTCTACTCTTTAAACCCTTTATGGCCAATGCAATGTCTTGACTATGAGAATGGGGACTCGTTTGTCAAGGTAAGAGATGCCTCCTACAAACAGCCCAGTTTCACATGGCCAGTCCATGGCATCCCAACATACTTAAGAGCTTAAAAAAGAAAAAAAGAAGAAAAACAAATTCTAAGACTGCAGGCTTTTTTCAATGAACAAATCCAGTAAATTCCAAAATAGTGTGCCCTACTTGCTCTGACAGGCAAGGGGCACATTTCCAGAGGATCTTTCACTTCACTTGAAGTGCTTCTGTTGTTGTTAAACTGCAATTGAGTAAAACTTACAGCTTGTTTACTCAAACAAACACATTTACCATAACCACTGTAACCTACCCACCCTTATCATACCATTTTCCTTCTCGCCCTTCTAGCTGGCCTTGTTTCCTTTAACCAGAAAAGAAAAGCCACAGGAAACTGATTGCCTTGAAGAAGGAGAGCATTATCTGTGGTGAGCAATCCACAAGAGGGACCAGACTACTATATAGTGGAGTTGGGATTGGGACAAGTACCACCCACTTAGTGGGCAATCACTAAGGGTGTGCTTAAGCATCTGTCCAACTATTACATTTTCCCATTCTCCAGAGCAGTGATAAAGCTGTTTCCCCATTCATGCAGATCCTAAGTAAAGGTCACCCCGCTTCCAAAAACACATCAAGACCTGTATCTGGGTGCAGCCATTTCTAAGTAATGACTTTCTCTTTCCCAGGCAAGGCTGTTGGGAAGTGGCGAGGCAGAACTTGTGTGACTAAAAATGGCAGTTTTAAAAAATATGGTTAGACTAGACTGTTGATAGGGGTACAAAATTGTGAAAACAGCTGCTCTGAGTTTGAAAAATTTTATTGACTCATAAAACATTAGTGAGAGAGAACCCAAGGGTTTAATTCTTGTTAGGAGGAAACCAAGACCCTAAGAAATTGAGGGATTCACTCAAGGTCAGGCAGCTCCTTCTTGGGGCTGAAACCAAAGTGAAATTTGGATTTTCCAATGAATGGTGAGTTTTCCAATGAATAATTTTCTTTCTTGTTTTCAAATGCTAACCTCTTCATTAACCTGGCCTAACATGGGAGCAGTTATAATCTTCCATGGCTGTCTGCATCTAACATCATACAGAGTTTTAAAAAGTTATTTTAAAATCAACACTTCTAAAGCCTTAGGTCAAAAAGGGTTATCACAGGCTCTTTGCTGTTTTCAAGTAAAGCTACCCCCAAATCTGCTCCCTAGACTCTGCAAAATCCTATAGGACAAGAAGGACTGTAGCAAGGACCTACAACTTGTCTTCATCTAAGTAATGACTTAAAAGATCATAGCTGGATTCCAGCATGATCTGTGGGTCATAATTAATGCAGCATGTGAAACCACTCTGTATCTATGTGCTCTCTTGAATGAATGTCATATAGAGCAAAGCACATTTTGAAAATTTGAATTCTATTACAAAACAGCAAAAGAATTCAGTATTTCAGGGAACATGGAAATAACACTACAGAAAATGTAAATAATGCATTAATTTGATGCCAATCCATATGCTGTGTTTATTCTTTTTAACCTTACTTAGAGCTTTGTAAAATAGCGACCCATCTACAATAGAGTAAGTTTCGTTGAGCAGCCTCTTCAATAACACACATGGTCAGTCCATGGTCAGCACCCATTATGGCTGGAGGTTATATGCCAACAATTTGCAGATTCAGATAAAAATAGAGGGATCCCTCAGACTTGAGAAGCTCAAATTTAGTAGGTAAATGAGATCTTTTAAAAAATAAACTAAGGTTTCGTCAGAATGATCTTGTTGGGAATCATTCTTCCATCTCATTTCTGCCTGTCTAAAGGGTACATTCTTCTAAGGGAGAAAATAACCTTTAAACATTATCAAGTTTATCTCTCCAGCACGAAGTAAGAATACAACCTAGCCACTCTTCAGTTTTTTTAAATGAGCCTCTTTCTAATTGTGCCTAATATTTAATGATCAAAAGATGATTAGAACATAGTTACATTCATTTTAGCCTAACTCCCTCATGCTGTAATTCAAGTTTCTTTTTTCCTTCATTTACTGACTCTTTAGATATAATAATGAGCATTTAATCACTCTACTAATTTAATTTGAAGAAAATCCCAGCTTCTCGTTTTCTGAGATCCATAGCTTTGATTTATAATTAACTAAGCAGTAGGCATAATTCTCCTGTGTGTCTGTCCTCTTCTGGGAAGCCTGAAAACGGCATACAGCAAGCCTTCAGAAACATATGCCATGAACCAGCATCTGAACAAGGCAAGATATGCCATAAGAGGAAGGCTGAAGAGCAGTACCCTATGATTCCATGCCAGCACTCCAAAAAAGCACATATCTTTATAAAAATAAATAAATAACCTTCTGAAAGCCCAATGAGAAGCTAAGTACTTGGCTCCAACTCCCATCTAGCTCTTCCTCTAATCCAGGATCAAACAGCATCACCAGCACAACAGGGGTCTTCAGTCAACTGAAAGGAGCACATTCCAATCTCATGGTGTAAAATCCCATGAACACTTTCTTACACACACACACACACAAATGCTTAATATTTCAAGAAATTCCATGGCCTACACTTAAAAAAACGAACCAAAAAAAAAAAAACCTATGGTGTCTACAGTTGCTTATTTTGAACAACTAAAACATTCTAAGCTTTGAATAACATTTCCCCATCTGCAGCAAAACAGCATGATTTATAGTTTCCACAAGCTCAGGTATTTTAATATTCTACGAAACTGAAGTCATACATTTTTTTTCTGTGCTGGCCTCAATATAGTGTCCTCCAGGTACATCTATGTTCTACAAATTCCTTTGGTTAAGACAAAAACCACTGTATTATGTGTGCATGTTTGTGTAACATATGTTCTTTACCATTCATCTACCAAAGGATGTTCAGGTTGTTTCTCAGCGTTGACCTACATCTGTATTATTTCAATGCTCTTTTTCTTTCTTTCCCTTCCATAGCTTGCTAAAATCTAACTATTGACTCTTGTATTGACTTGTATGGGAACCAAAGACTTCACAACATTACATAGGTTCCCAACCACATGTTAAGAGCCACAAATTACACAAACATTAATAAACCAATGTAAGCTCACTGAAAATCTCAGGATAAAAGTGCTTTCTGGAATTAAGGTATTATTTATTTGAGTTTTGTAGTAAGATCTCGAAACAGGTGATACATGCTACAGCATTTATAGAAACCAAATTCTAAAGAAATTTGGAAATAACAATATGTACTTACTAAAATCTAAATATAATAAACGATCAGTAGCAACTAATCATGAAGCACCTGGCATGATGACTTAATGCCTAAATCCTTGTTTTGCAAATGCTGGGATCCCAAACATGTGGCAGCTCATGTCCAGGCTGCTCCACTTCCATTCTGCTCCCCATTTATGGCCTGAGAAAGCAGTAGAGGATGGCTCAAAGCCTTAGAATCCTGCACCCAAAAGGGAAATCTGGAAGATGCCCCTGGTTGCTGGCTTTGAATTGGCTCAGCTCTGGCCATCGTGGCCATTTAGGGAGTGAACTGTAAAACTGATCTGCCATTCCAAAAAAAATAAATAAGTCTTTAAAAATTAATCATCGGTTTTCAACCATCAAATTGGTAATGCTTTCAGCAAAAAAAATTAGAAGAATTTTATCTACTATTTTCTGACAAATATATAGATCTATGAAAACTGTGTGATAATTTGAGTCAAAGAGTAAATAAGACTAAAAGCATTAAATAACTTGGCACTGCTATTTTATTTCTAATCTTTGTAAGAGCTTTTGAGTTAAGATTTTATTTGCACCCAGTGCAAGCCAGCTACTCCACTTCCTATCCAACTCGCTGCTTGTGGCCTGGGAAAGCAGTAGAGAACAGCCCAAAGACATGGGACTCTGCCTCAGTGTGGGAGATTCAGAAAAAGCTCCTGGCTCCTGGCTTTGTATTAGGTCAACTCTGCCCATTACAGCCACTTGGGGAATAAATTGCCTATGGAAAATCTTTCTCTCTCTCTCCTCTCTGTATATTTGCCTTTTCAGTAAAAATAAAATACATATTTAAAAAAAAGAAACCAAGTCTTTATTTAAATCTATCTTAATGTTATAAAACAAAAACAGCTATTGGTGGCAGGTGGTGTGAGGACACAGTTAAGCTACCACTTGGCATGCCTACATCCTAATTAAAGCACCTGATTTTAAGTCCTACTTCCACCAATGTAACTGGGAGGGAGCAGGTGGTGAGTCAAGTAGTTGGGTGCCTGCCACCGAAGTGGAGACCCAGATGAGTTCCTGGTTTCTGGCTTCAGCCTAGACCAGCAAAGACTTTCACAGGTATTTGAAAGAGTGAACTGGTACATAAAATATCTCTGTCACTGTTACTCTGCCTTTCAAATAAATCAAACTTTTAAAAAAAGCTATGGCATATTTTTTTATTATTATATATTTTTATTATATTATTTATGTATCTGAGGTGAAGGGGGATATTGAGGGAGAATCCCCACCCAGTCTCCCACCCGCCCAAGGTCCCAGATGTGGGGCATGCTGAGATACTTGCTCAAGTGGTCTTAATAGTCTTCCAGTTATGGATCGCTGCCAGTCACATCCCTCCCAGCTCGATTAGGTCATTGAAGAAGCCACTGACTGTCACAGTCTATCATGGAGTCCTCTTTTGCCCAGTATTTCGCTGTCCAACGTTTAGCTGAGGTGGTTGATTGACCTGTTCCGTCCTCCGTCCTCTCTTAGCCAGGGCTCTGAGTCCAGCAGTTCAATTGGGGAGATAACCAAAGAGACTAGAGGTATTCCCAGATCAGATTCCCGCGTGTTCCAGCTAGTACCGGTTCCAGCACAGTCCATCGCCACAATCAGTTGGTGGTTGCAATCGCTGGGCTGGCTCCGTTCTCAGTCCCGACTTGCACTGGAACCAAGGGTGTTGCAGTCCAGCCTGGTTCTGTCCAGCATGCACTCGACTCTTTCATCAACCAGTGGGATCTGCAGCCCAGTCGGGGCGACCCACAATAACCGCCACCAGGCCTGCTCCTCACCCTGGCCTGCTAGTATACATAGCAGACTAGTCCAGTCTGTCCCGCTTCCCATATGGCTCCAGTACCTGTCAATGGGCATTGAAGCTTAGTTCCCTCCAACCAACTCAACTCTTCAGCCCTCACGGATATTGCTGAGTGCCTCTCCTTTTAGTCACCCCAGCCCCCCTCCTAGTTTTCATGCCCTCTCGTGAGTAGTGACCCAAGAGGGGGAACCCCACCACTTCCCTCTTGAGTCTCTCTCAGCCCCCGTTTATGATCTCTTTGGGTGGTTCTGTGGTTTGACTTGACAGAATTAGCTCCCAGTGCCAGCTTCTGCCAGCTATCTGCAGTTAAGCCCAAACAACGTTCATCCACTCCAATTTATGCTAGAACCGGCAGGAATAGTCAGCCCAACCTGGCTTTTCCCTGTTCTAGTCCACGTGCGGCACTCAGGTGTTGCAGCCCTGCCCAGTCTGGTCCATCCCCATCCCATCCCACTCTATCCAGTGAGAGTAGCTGTCCGGCGAGGGGACCAGCCCCTCCATCCCCCCGCTGCTCTGCCCTCTCCCATCCTGGTTCTCACGCGTGTTGGTTGGGTGCTGCATTCAAATCCAGTACAGGTAATCTCTCCCTGGAATTCCATATCATGCACTAGTTTTAGTCGCGACCGAACCTGGCCAGACCCACACTCTCCTCCAGTGCCTGGGTTTGCCAGTGGATGACATGAACTGATTCGGCCGGGTCCGCCCCTGACCCATGCCAAATGTATGCCAGTGGGAAACTTTCCATGGCCCATTCGGGGCTGTTTCCTATCATACTTCTTGCGCTGATTGTGTGCATACCAGGGGGTCCATGAGCCAGCCATTCTCAGTTCACCTTCTGTCCTAGCAGGAACAGTGGCTTTTCCTGGCTGGCTTTCACCCCACTCTGGTTCCTGTTGCTGGATGACTCAGCCCATCCATGGCTCGTCCATACCCATGTATAGCTCACACATGGCTCAGTAGGGGATTGAGACCTAGTATGGCATATTTTTTTAATTCAAGTGATTGACAAGACTCAAAGTCTTTGTCAAGAACTGATTCCATTAGGCATTCCCAAGCAATCAAATCTTCTGGAAAAAAAAAAAGAAGTACTAAAACACTTCCACTCAAACATAATAAGGAAAGTCCTAAAATGAAGCTCAGAAAAATAATGGCAACAACAATCCAATTATCATACCAAGCTGCCACAGAAATATAAAGGAACAGGGGCATTCAAGTAAATAAATTATTCTGATTTTACTCCTAGCTGCCACAAATTACTCATTTTCTTGGGCTTGATACAAGGTGGCTTCAGAGTAAAATCAGCCATGCAATCAAAGAGCAAAATCCTTTATTCATCATCTTCTATTCTTTCAATAACTATGGTTTTTCAACTGGCCCTCATCCCTCATAGTGCTACAACAGGTGTCCATGAATCAGGTTATCACATACTTTCATAGACTCCTATAAAAGTTTTCAAAGGTGGTGTCATGACTCACAACCAATCACAAAGTATGCCTAGTTATTGTTACAAATAAAACACTGACACTTCCAATAAATTAAATAGTTGATTCAGGATTATTTGTAAAATAAGCAAGAATGACACAATATTTAGAATAGTAGATGACTGAGCATCAACCAACCAGAAAGGAAACTGGACTGAGGGTTTGCCTCTGTCCCTGGTGCTGCTGCATCCCTGACTGGGAGGTTGCTAAAGCTACAGAAGGAATGTGTTACTGCAGTCAGACACTATGGTAGGGGATGATTGCTAACACCATTCAAGCTTTTATCAACCAGAAGAAAATATTTTTGGCATTTTAACAACTCAGTACTTCTACTTGTTAGGGTGAGAAAAAGCAATTTTTCTCAGACATCATTTTATCCTCACTCACTTGCATCTCTATGTACTCTCAGTAGGGAAAAGCAGCTGAAGACACATGATGTAAATCACACATAAACCCTCGATTTCCTCATCTGTGAACCCTGGAAACATTACATCACCTGCATAGGCATGAACACAGGCTTCCAACTCTACCCGTCTACTCTCACATTGTCACAAGAAAATATCACAGACCAGGTGATTTATTTATTTATTTATTTTTTCTTTTTTTATTAGATTTATTCATTAATTACATTGTGTTGTAATTACATAGAATCTGGGATTCTCCCCCCACCCCCCCCATGGTGGGTTCCTCCACCTTGTTGCATAACCATAGTTCAAGTTCAGTTGAAATTCCCTCTTTGCAAGTATATGCCAAGCATAGAGTCCAACATCTTATAGTCCAGTCAAGTCCAACTACTTATTGGGTAGACCCTCTCTGGTCTGAGGGCAGAGACAGCAGAGTATCATCCCGACAGACCAGGTGATTTGTACCAGAAATTTATTTTCTCAGTTTTGTAAAGCACAGATAGAGATATGTCTTGGAAGCACAAGATCCAGATATGGTTGGGGTTGCATCTGATGATGTCTCACTTCTCAGCATGTGGATGATCACTTGCTCACCATGTCCTCATGTGACCTTTCTTCGATACATTCAGAGAGTACATTATGGAGTCTTCTCTGTTACAAACCCTATCAGATTAGGGCCCTGTCCTCATGATTCCATTGAATCTTAATTGACTTCCCAAAGAGTCTATCACTAAATAAAATCACATGCGATCAGACTGGAACATATCCATCTGCGGAGTGAAAACATATTCAATCCATAGCACATATCAAGTGAGCAATGGTGGGAGAGACCTACTCCAACACATGGTCTACTTTGCTTGATTTAAGCAAAGACCAGTTCAAAATTATTGGCAAAAGCAAAGAGCTCTCTGAATGCAAATGAACACAGTAGGATCGCATCTCCATATATCCATTCTAAGCAGGATCTCACTCTGGGACATTGGACCACCTTGAATTTGAAACCAAACCTCATTAAGAACTACTATGCATTTATCTACTCTTTGGCCATGGGCCATTTGAATATTTATAGCATAATTCATGGGTCCTATAAATTACCAATATACAAATCAGTTTGTTATAGATTCATTAGATTTTGGTCCCCACCACGGTTGTTTTGGCATTCTCAGACCAGATGATTAAGTAGGACATAAAAGGCCCACACCTCAACACCCTCATTGCTGAAACAGATCAAGCAGCACAACTTATTGGTCATAGAATGTATTCCCATAAGCAAGAAAAGCTCCAAAGTATAAGATCTGCATCATTTGATGAGACACAAACAGTACAGCCAGTGAACCAGATCATCTTACTGACAATTCAACACAGAGCAGAATGATGGCAAGTCAAATGTGATCATCACAGACTGTAAAAAAATCTTTCAAGTACTCCTGTGACCATACACCAATGGTTCTCATTCAAGTGCTGTGACCCTAAGTAGATCAGGACTACTGCCTTTTGGTGTCTGGAAGGACAATAAAGAACAATTGCTTTTTCATTTATAATTTAATTATAATCTAAACAATAGACTGCATAGATGAAAAATACAGAAGAGTGACTCAGCAGTAAAGATCAATTAGTAGAAAGTCATGTGACACTAGAAAAAAGGCGACATATTCACACTTGCAAGTATACCTTTCCCTGACAAGAGCCATTTAGTTATGAACTCAAAAATTAGCCTGCTAAACTTCAAGCCTCACCTGTGGTTTTCTTGGCAGAGTCAGACAGAATGATTTTGTGGGCCAGACAATATCTCTCACCTTTTTACATATGAATTCTAGGACCTCCAAAAGTTCCAAGTGAATTAAAACAGTACAAAACTCCAGCTGGGACACAAACAATATCTGCATGAACAGAAATGGAAATACCAAGGCCAATGTAATATATGAAGAGCATGAAACTCTGTACATGTAACAATGACTGTCATGTACCACACAGAAATTCTTCTGGTCTTATTACTTTAGCTCTCTGAATTCCACTTCACTCATATGTAAAAGAGATACACTGGTTATTGAGTCCACTGGTTTAACCAAATGGATTTTATGAATACAGACACAAATACCATACTATGTGTGGAGAATACAGCAGAAACACTCCATAAATATCTGTTAAAGGAATGCATTAACAGTGTAATTAGTAGCTATGCTTCTGAAGCTAACTTCCAGCTGAAACCATCAGCCATCATCCACAAGAATGGCAGTGCCATCTGCAGTAAGGCTCAGAAGTATCTGAATCCCTTCCAAACCTTTGTAGAGACAGATGAGTGCAGCAATTTGGCTTAATATAAAATTATTGTCAGAACTGTGCTAAAATTTGCCTCCCACAAATGTCCAGATGCCGCTAAATTGGACCCAAGGTCGCCATGATGGAACAGACTGTCCCATAGCTGATTGTCTTATTTCTATTAGAGATGACCCAGGGCCAGATGTTTGCATGGGACCTCCTGCTGGCCTCACACATTCAGCAAATGGACAGAATGTAAAGCATCCCCCAGACGACCGAGGACAGAGCAACCAGGGCAGCTCTCTTTGCTGAATTCTGTATCCAGAGGCTCCATGCTGGGACAGTCATCTACTAACTTGGCAGAACAGCATATGTGCTGGTTTTTTGCTTGTGGCAGCATTCATATTCTAAAGCTTGGGTGTTCTACCAATGCCTCTACCTTGAATGCGTCTCAAATAATAATCATCTCTTCCTTTAATATCTAAAAAATAGAATCATCCTTTGGATATAATTTTGAGCCAGTGTTAATCTAGCAGAATGGATATTCAGGTAAGTCTCAGAAAGTTGGTAAATACAGTCTGATAGCAAAGCATTGTTTTTATAAAAATACAAATGTTCAGGATGTATCTTGATCAGCTAAATTACCAATATTTTCAAAAGTCTGCAATATTTTGAACCAACAGCATTCTAACTCTTTGATTCTCTTACCAAATCTTAAGCTTTGATCTTAAGATTCAGAGGATTGGGCCCAGTGCAGTGGCCTAGTGGCCAAAGTCCTAACCTTGAAAGCTCTGAGATCCCATCGAGGGCGCTTGATCATGTCCCGGTGGTCACGCTTCCCACCCAGCTCCCTGCCTGTACCCTGTAAAAGCAGCAAAGGGTGGCCCAAAGCCTTGGGACCCCACACCCTCATGGGAGACCTGGAAGAGGATCCTGGTTTCTGCCTTTGGATCACATCAGCTCCGGCCATTGTGGCCGCTTGGGGAGTGAATCAGTGGATAGAAGATCTTCCTTTCCGTCTCTCCTCTCTGCATATCTGAGTTTCTAAAAAACAAATATGCCTTTAAAAAAAAAGGTTCAGAGGATCCACTGTAACTCTGCTCTTGTCCCTCGACTCTTCCACAGGATGATCCTCAGTATCTAAAGGAAGAGTTCACGTAGACTCTGTGCCTTCCACATGTCTTACAACGTATCGTGAATAAGACACTTGCTTCTAACTGGCCCTGAAGCTGATTCTAGGACTTCTAGGAGCTGTGTATTTTTCCAAGAACACCTAGCAGCAACAGAGTGCAAGTATGTGGTAGGCAGGTAGATGAGCATCACAAGTGTACATACATATGCGACTCAGGCTCTCAATGGTTTAAGAAGGTGAACCAGGCACAGGAGAAAGGAGCCAATCAAAGTACAGGAATGCAAGTTGTAACTTGAAAGCTGATCCTCACTGTGTCATTTACAACCCCAAGGAGTTTGAAAATGCTAAACTCAATTTGGCTGAAGGCCACAATGAAGGGATATTCATCAAGTTAAGGCAGATTCTTATATTTGACAGCTAGTTTTATTGATGAGTTTCACATAACAAGACATGACTCATATGGCCCACTATGAGGCCCAGGTCTTGAAAAGGTGATATCAGATTTACTTGTTTACTGTTAGAAAGCCAGGTTTGCAGAGAGAAGGAGAGACAGAAAGATCTGCTTTCTGTTGATTCACTCCCCAAGTGGCCAAAATGGCCAAAGCTGAATACAGATGAAGCCAGGAGCAACGAACGAGCTTCTTCCTAATCGCCCACACAAATGTAGGGTCCCAAGGCTTTGGGCCATCCTCTGCTACTTTTCCAGGACACAAGCATGGAGTCAAATGGGTAATAGAGTATCTGAAACTTAAACCAGCACCCACAGGGGGTCCAGGCACTTAGAGGTAGAGGATTAAATACTGGAACCATCGCTCTGAGCATGAGACAGTTACCAGGTTTTTTTAATTTATATTTAAAAAAATTTTTTTAAATTTTATTTGGGTTCCCCTCCCCCAAATTCCCACCCTCCGACAGATTTTGCCCCCTGTTGCTATTATAGTATAGTCCTTCCCATAAGAAGTCATAATTGCATCAGTCTCTTATTTAAGTGTGCCCCAACATTGCTGGTACAGACAGTATCAGACAGTCCAGCATCCCATTGTCTACACACTTTCAACAGTTTCATTTGGATTCCATCTTTTGTTTGGAAGCAGGAGCACACATTGCATTGTACCTCCACATCTGGATATGGTAGACTGCAGTACTTCATCTCTATACATTTTCATAAATGAGAGCCATGAAACAAAGTCAACAACTGGTATGAATTAGAACAACAGCCACAACAACAACAACAGCAGCAACAACAAATTACAGCTCCAAGAGGAAAACACACCACTGAGTATCCAACACATGACTGACAAAAAGGAAACACAAAAATCACTTAGAGAAAATGATGCCACCATGTAATTCATGAGCCAGCGAGGGATTCGAAAAGAGAAAAGAAAGTATTTGGAATAAATGAAATTGAAATCGACAATTATCACTTTTACAAAATTATAGATTCATATAAATTGAGATTCATTGTTATCAAACCCTATTCATAAGCAGTTCTCATATTTTTAGCACTCAGTGTATTTATACCATCTCATAGCCAATCATTTTCACCAACATCTTGATACAATTCGTGGACTATTTAGTTCATACCACACAATCATGGCTTTTTTTTTTTAATTGGAAAGTCAGATTTACACATAGAAGGAGCAACAGAAAAAGATCTTCAATCCACTGCCTCACTCCCTAGATGGACACAATGGCCAGAGAGCTTCTTCCAGATCTCCCATGTGGCTGCAGGGTCCCAAGGCCATCCTCAACTGCTTTCCCAGGACACGAGCAGTGAGTTGGAAGGGAAGTGGAGCATACAAGATAGGAACCAGCATCCATATGAGATCCTGGGATGTGCAAAGGCAAGGACTTTAACCTTTGGCTACTATGCTAGGCCCACAATCATGTCGTTAGCCATATTTACACCAGACTGCATATGTAGAGGATAAGGATTTTAAAAAATCCGAATCATATATTATCACATTTAAGATAAAGAAGACACAAATCTTCAAACCATCTGACATTTTCAAATTGTCTTTTTTGGTTTTTCATAATATATTCAAACCAGGATACAAACCACGTCCACACAACATCTCTTCAAACTTTTATAGACATTCTCCCCACCTTCATTAACTTCCTTGTAACTGACTTGTTCAGGAAATCAGATTGGGGACCAGTGTTGTAATCAACCACTTAAAGTTAACACCTGCAATGTTTGCTTTCATTATGGTCACTGGTTCATGTCCTGGTTGCTCCACTTTTGATACAGTTCTTTGCATAGTGGCCCAAGAAAAGCAGCTTAAGATGGCCCAAGTGTCCAGGCCCCTTCACCCTTTTGACAGATAAAGATGAAGCTCTGTCCTAGTATCACAGCTATTTAATGAGTGAACAGAAGAGTGAACAGAAGATCTTTGACTGGCTATCTCTTTGTAACTTTGACTTTCAAATCAATCAATCTTAAAGAAAAAAATAGGTGATTTTGCCCTGTAGAATATCCCATAGATTGTATTTTGCAGATTTCTATTTGTTTGGTGGATATATAGCACACACATGGCATTTAATGTTGGACAAACCACTTTAACCATATGAGCCACAGTTTGTTTATTTGTAAAGTACAGGTACGAAGAATGTTAACTATAAGTGATTCTGATCAGAATTAAAATTACACATAATAGTATAGTTTCTTCAGAAGTAAATTATACTTATCTGTCTCATTTTACTGCTATATTTCTGTTACAACAGTTCTTGACACATGGTAAGTTTTTAAACTACAACAAAATAAACTTGAGTTAACCACATGAATCACATGTATCTTCCCTTTAGAGGTTACTGTGGAAGTATCAATGGTGTAGCTTTGCTGGTTAACACATCTTAGTCCTCAGACTGAATCCCTTTCTTCTTCTCCCTTCACATTTTATTAAATTAATTTTCTCGCTATCAGTGTAACCTCAATGCTCTGAATTTTTCTGATTTGGGATTCAGGGACACTGAGGCAGCAACTAGAGCTTCACTACTCCAATCCTAAAGCCTTTACCCAAGAGAGATGCTGAGAAACTCTGAGTGTGCAAAATCCCAAAGACATTCACATCTATTAGAAGACATGTAGGATATTTTCTGATAACTTAGTCTAGTCTTTGGCGATCGCTTTTGAAGAGGCAATTGACTTGTAAGCGTTAACGTGTGTCATGCTTACTGAACATGCACTAAATATACCACTACTTTTTTTGTTTGTTTTTGACACTCTCGATAATAATGTACATTGCTGAAGGAACAGAAATAAATTCTTGAAGTACTTCTGACAACAAAAGTGACCACTAGATTTCAAGAAGAGTTCAGAGTAAGATGAACTGGCATGAATGAGATATTCATGAAATCAACTCTGCAAAGGTAGGCCACAACTCCCCAAGATGCAAGGTTAAAATGCAAACTGGATTTAGGCGTCCACTTTGCTTAGATGAGAGCCATGCAATAAATCAGCTGCAGCCACATAGACTAAATATTCATATCTCTGCATTTGTCTTTTCATGCTGTTCTCATCACCCACCAGACCCTACCTCAGCTCTCTGTCAAATACTTCTCACATGTACAGCCTTCAGTGTTTGTCTCAAATGCAGCCCCTTATGTGCCACAATGTTTTCCTCATTTTTCCTTACTTACTTCAAACATTCGAGTTTATTTAACATAAGTGTTTTATATATCTCATGTGTAACTTTTCTTTTACTCATAAGATCCTAAGGGCCAGAGGAAATGATTCATCTCTATGCCCCTCATTTTGCTTAGCAGAGAACCCAATTTAGTGTTTTTGTTAAAGCTATATTTTAATTTCAATAGTGCCTTTGGAACTATATAATGAAAAAAAAAATAAAAACTAGGAAAATTTTTCAATAGTGCCTGAAAAGAAAACTATTCTTAATGTAACACCATATGAATGGAACATCTATTTTAAATCAAATAAACAAGAAATCTGAATATTATGTAGTCAATAAGGGTGGACAGGTTAACTAAACGTGTTTGCAGCAAGGGCTCACTTAGCTGACAGATTCAGGCAGTAGCAGAGACTTTTGAAAAGAGTACATTTAGTGGACCTGCAATTTGCAAAGCTATGATCGTAAGCAACATCTACTGAACAAAGAGAGGAGTTACACAATGTCAAAAATGCTGAAAATAGAGAAAAAGTGAGAAAAATAGTACTGTGATTAATGCATTAGGGAGATAGTACATCTGGAATTTTATAGGTGAGCATGTAATATATGAGCCAAAGTAAAGAAAAAATTTGAGCCAGCTTTCCAATATGGAATAGCTACCCAGTCAATGCAATAAACATAATTATATATTATACTGGTGCACGTGTTTAGAACCACATGCCATCATCAGGCTATCTGGTTTGATAACGCAGTACAAACATGTACTAAGCAGGTAGACTAAAATGGTAATAAAGAGGCACAGATCCTCTTCACAAACTTTGAATTGGAAGTATCAGTGAATGTTAAGTTTGTTTGTTTGCTTGTTTTTACATTTTAATATTTTCACCCATTTCCCTGATCCAATTTTTTCTTGAATACAATCTTAGCAAGGTCACATGAATAAAAGTTAAGAAACAGTGTCAGTGACAGAATGTGTAACACGTGATGAAGGTTGAATGCTCTACGATATCCCTTAGCTTCTAAAAAAAATCTTAAACCTCATTTTCTACTGTGGATGATTAATTACAATACACAAAAAATATGTGACCAGAAGTCATAAGCTCCAAATTTAAGACTAGCGTACATTTGCCAGTGTGATACTATCCAAGTGATTTTAAAGATTCAACCTTGCATTATTTAACTATTCTCAGATCTCCCTATCACATACAAAGTTCTAGAAAAAAATGAATAAAAAATAAGACACACAGTAGCCTACTAGCTAAATCCTCACCTTGCATGTACCAGTATCTCATATGGGCACTGGTTTGTGTCCCAGTTGCTCCACTTCCCATTCAATTCCCTGCTTATGGCCTGGGAATGGCTCAAAGACTTGGGACTCCACACCCACAAGAGAGGCCAAGGAGAAGCCCTAGCTTTGGATTGGCTCCGCTCCAGCCATTGTGGCCATCTGGGGAGTGAACCAAAGGATGGAAGATTTTTCTCTCTGTCTCTCTTTCTCTCTGGATGTATCTGACTTTCCAATGAAAATAAATAAATCTTCCAAAAAAGTAATAGCAATGATTTTCTAAAAACAATGAAAAATGAAATAAAAAACCCACTATCTGTGGCCAGGCTGATGTCAATATTAACAAATATGAAATATAACTGCTCACAATTATAGGAATTACTTATGGGGAAAGAAACTCCCATTTTTCTCTTGAGAAAAGGCATGTCATCACACACTATCCTAATAACTGATAGGTGAAGATCTTTGGTAAGAAGAAATGATAAGAATTCTAACACACAATTTCATGAAAACTACAACAATTTAGTACCTGATAGCTTCAGTATTTAGCTAATTTCTCATGTGGTTTTTTGGAAGCATTCTTACAAGCTTAAGGCTGTGCATTAGCAACAGATGTAGACATTCATAAACATCTAAACTGAACTTTTTTCACAAAGTAAACAAAGAATCCCAGAGAACAGTTGCAAATGTTTATTATCATCCCTCTGCAGAAATAGCATTCAGTAAGTGTACAGCTGGAGAACCACAAAAGTAATCATCTCAACAATCCACTCCACTGGGTTGGCTACCTTTGTGTGCACCCCCACACCCATAGAGGGCCAGACTGGTATAAATCACACTAAGTCTCATGTAACACCAGCTTAAAGTAAACGTTACCCTATGGAAAGTGAGCCTTCAACACTAAATTTCATTTAGTGCCCCGCAATAAGGGATTCTGCAAAGACTACTCTGAAATAGAAAGCTCTTCTTTTATAGATGAATATTTTGTCATGGAAGCCCATAAATCGGAAACCAGGTCTTCATCCTCTCAGGTTTATAACTCAAACAATGATGGCCATTATCAGAATTTTAAAGAGCTCCAGAAATGGCTATTCTACAACTTCCCTTAAAAGCCAATTTCTATCATAAACACAATCTTCATAAAATTCTTCCATATGTTTAAGCTTCTCAAAGTACAATCCCTGCTGCATCTTTCTACTCTAGTGAAAATATTCATTCATCTTTGCACTTGTTCATTTATCAACCAACCAAAATTTATAAGACATCTATCATGCATATGATCGTTCGTGAAAAGTATTAAGAGATATGGAGATGTGAGAAATTTTCCTTGCACATGGTATAGACAATAATGCTTAACTCCTTTTAGATTGCCTTTAGGAGCAGTATTTGCAAATAAGTGCAAACTCATAGAAGATATGGAGGCCAGAAGGACTTGCTGAACAACCCCAAGTATAGTAATCAACATTTAGATCATGGAAAACTTTCAATGTCAAATGCTCTGAGAAGTTCCTCAACAAATAAACCAGAAAATGTGGTGACAAATTGGAGGTTCAAAGGAACTTAACAGACTGCTCCATATGGACAGGTGATCAGCAGTTTGAACTCCGCTTTGGTTACCCACATCCCATATCACAGTTTCTCAGTTCAAAAGTCCCAGCTCTACTTCAGCTCTGCTTCCTGTTAATGCACTTCCTAAGAGACGAAGCAGATGGTTAAATTAACTGAGTCCCTCACACCAATCTGGGATAAACAGCTTGAGTTCCATGTACCCAGGTTCAACCTTGCCTAGATCCGGTTGTCGGGTCTGCTTAATGAAGTTCTCTCTCCACTTGTCTCTCTGTCCTTCATATACATTTAAAAAAAAAAAAAAAAAAATATATATATATATATATATATATATATATATATATATATATATATATATATATATATATATATCAAGATTGGGCCCAGCACGGTGGCCTAGCAGCTAAAGTCTTCGCCTTGAACTCTCTGGGATCCCATATGGTCACCTGCTTGTGGCCGGGAAAGCAGTCGAGGACGGACCAAAGCCTAGGTTTCCTGCACTCGCGTGGGAGACCCAGAAGAGCTCCTGGCTTCTGGCTTTGGATTGGTGCAGTACTGGCCATTGTGCTCACTTGGGGAGTGAATCATTGGATGGATGATCTTTCTTTCTGTCTCTTCTTCTCTCTCTCTCTCCTTCTCTCTATATATCTGACTTTGCAATAAAAATAAAATAAATCCTAAAAAAGTCAAGATTATCAAATGATCAAGACTAAATTAAAATACCAGTGGGCATAGATTAAACAATGAATCTACTAAAAATACAAATTATTGCTATAAAATCAGGACACACATTCACGGAGAAAAAATGGAAGCTGAAATTGAGAAGTCACTTAGGTGGCTGGCAGCTTTCATTTTGCAATTATTTTTCTTTTAAATAAAGATGTTAATTTTGGAGTATTTCATCAAGTTGAATATTTGTGCTTTTTTTAATCCATGGTTTATTTTTCAAAAAAAATTTGACTAAACTGAAAGTCCTATATCTTACTAACAAGAATACAAAATGGGACAGCTACTTTGGAAAACAGTTTGCAGTTTTTGCAAAATAAAACATACTTATTATGTGACTCAATAATCTTACATTATTTATGTGGCTATTTCAGTAGTTTCCGAGACAATGGAATTAAAAGTTTATGTTTTTGTAAAACCTAATTTTGAACTTGGTGCTTAGGTTTTTTTTTCTAATAATATGCACTAACAATTTACTTTTTTTTTTAAAAGATTTATTTTTATTGGAAAGCCGGATATACACAGAGGAGGAGAGACAGAGAGGAAGATCTTCCATCCAATGTTTCACTCCCCAAGTGAGCCGCAACGGGCCGGTGCGCGCCAATCCGATGCCGGGAACCAGGAACCTCTTCCAGGTCTCCCACGCGGGTGCAGGGTCCCAAACCTTTGGGCCGTCCTCGACTGCTTTCCCAGGCCACAAGCAGGGAGCTGGATGGGAAGTGGAGCTGCCGGGATTAGAACCGGCGCCAATATGGGATCCGGGTGCGTTGAAGGCGAGGACTTTAGCTGCTAGGCCACGCTGCCGGGCCAAACAATTTACTTTTTTGAAGAATCCTCTTAGTTATTCATGTGACATATAAAGACACTAAAATCAGGACATGAATGTTTATAGCACATTTAATCATACCCACCTAAAACTACAAGAAACCTGAATGACCACCACAGGTGCACGGATCCACAAAGGGAAAGGAGTAAAAGATAACCCATGTCCTTACATCTGTCATAGTGGGAGATCAGGTTGGAAAACCTGGCTCCTGGATCCAACCTGGTCCTGGTATTGTCCTGAAAATGGCCCTCTGGGGAGCAAACCACCAAATAGAACAGCTCATTCTTTCTTTGCTTCCCTCCCCCCATCCTTGTCTGTCATTTTGTCTTTTAAACACAGAAAATTCTTTTGAAAAAATATTAAAAATAAAACATTCTCATTCATTTTCTAGAAGAAAAACATATTTTGAGGTGAAAACAGTGAACCATTACACATTATAACGGATCATGGGAAAATATTTTGAAAAGAGACTGAATCTTTCATGCTGTTATTAATGGATATTTTATCAGAAATTATTTATAACAGAAAACAATTTTAATGATCATAGCTTTCTCTCTGTTCAGGCTTTTCCTCAAAACAGTTAAAATTCATCCTAAATTGGATGACATCAGAGCCAAGACTAGTGATGGTTAATCTCAGCAGAATATCAACTTCCTGTTGCCAGCCAAAGTCCTCAGCATTCAGTCTGGCCCCTCTCAGTAAAAGTTTTGTCATATCCATTTGGTAGTTTTCTAATCTCAGTTTCTCCATAGATGAACAACCAAGATAGACATGGTCAAATCCTAGCCACACGGAGGCTCACTGGCATTACAGCATGGATACAAAGCAATGGACAACCAAATCTCAGCACAAAGGCTCATTCTTAGAAATTTCAAGAAGGGAACCAAGTTATGGTTCAGTGACTTAAACCCAGGACATTCTTCCCATACTGAAGTGCCAGTTTGGAATATGGCTACTCTTCTGTTCTGCTTCTAATCCAGCTTCCTGTTAATGCATCCAAAGAGCAACAGGTGATGGCGCTAGTATTTTACAGTTCCTGCTACCCAGGTGGATGACAGAAGTTTCTAGATCATGTATCAACATTGGCCCAGTCCTGGACATTGATACTGTTTGGGGAGTGAATTGGAGGAAGGAAGATCTGTGTGTGTGTGTGTGTGTATGTGTGTGTGTGTGTATGTGTGTATGTGAGAGAGAGACTCTGTCACCCTAATATTTCTAATGAATAAATCTTGAACAACCAGACTAATGAGGAAGAAATTTTAAGAATTTTTGTCTTAATAGCCTAGTGACTACATCACAAAGTACTCTTTATAGAGCAAGTATTATAAAGCTATAATGCAACTCAATTTCTTAATTTTTACACAGAGAAGCAAATGGAGACACAGAAGGGTCAAATTACTTAACCAGAGCTGTTAGCTCTTCAAATACCCCACTGAACAGAATATGTCCTTTGAGATGCAGTTCCAACTACACTGTGTGTTAATTACATTTCTTTCTACCAAGGATGGACATCAGGCATTACACTTTTTGTGTTTTTTGCTCAACTAGATGTTGCTATTTATAAACTGAAGAATCTGGGGCTGCCAAAATGGTTCATCTGACTAATCATCAGCTTGTAAGTGCCAGCATTCCATATGGGCACTGGTTTGTTTGCTGGCTGCTCCACTTCTGATCCAGCTTTCTGCTTGTGAGCTGTGAAACCAGTGCAGACTGATCCAATACCTTGGGCCACTGCACCCAGAGACCCAGAGCAAGCTCCTGAGTCCTGGCTTCAGTTAAGCTCAGCTCCAGACATTGCAGACTTTGGGGTATGAATTAACAAATGAAAGATCTTTCTCTCTGTCTCTCCTTCACTTTGTAAGTCTTCTTTTCCAATAAAGAAATCTGAAAAACAATTAAGAATCCAAGAAGAAACATGATAACATTATCATTTCTAGGCAGAAACAGAAACACAAAGGAGTAGAGAAATATTGAACAATCAGTCAGTAAGCATTTGTGCAGGGAACTTTGGAAAAGGCTTTCTTTCTAGTTCGCCACAGTGAAGGCTTCAGCTCACCTCTTATTTGTTCAATCAATAGCATAGATGCTAGATCCCCAGGACATAAACTTCTGACACCAAAATACGTTCCTTTTACTGCTAACCATGCATTTTAAAAGATGCTTTTAAAATCTTCCATCTGCCATAATTTGAAGAAAATGCATCCTTTAGCCACTGTTGTTTTGCCATTTTAAACTTCCCGGAGATTTATGCAGAGCAGACGAGTGGCCCCTATTTTTATAAGAAATCTCAGCCAGAAATGTTGCTGATGTTATGGAAATACCAACTCCCAACTGATGGAAAATTGCCTCGTGCGTTCATTAGAATGAGGCACCCAGAAAGCTGTTCTCCCAGACAGGTGAAAGTTGATGGTATGTTGGAAACAAATTTAGAAGCAGAGAATTCTGCACTGATTGTCCAAAGGTCAATGGACAGCTTTTCTCTTCTTACTATGCTTTACTACTTCTAAAGATGCAAACAAAATGCATTTTAATGTACCAAATACAGAAAGGCAGATGGGATTATATGGTTAGAACATTTAAGGAATACAATTCTCTTTCACACACTCTTCTATATCAGGTGCCTACGGTTTCCAAATGGGCAGAAGAAAACAAACCCTGGGATTCCATAAAGTGTCTTAGAGCCATAAGTGAGCAGCAACCAGGGAATGAGTTAAGCAGTAAAACCATCTCCATTTATGGCCCTTGAAGTTTAGCACACACTGGACTGCACTTAAGCGTCACCATCAACTGTGAGAGGAAAATCCCCATTAGAGTAAGCAAAGAAATAGCTGCAAGGTAGTGCTAACAGTACCAGGGCATGAAGTCAGAAAAAGTTGCAAATGGGGCCCAGCATGGTAGCCTAGTAGCTAAAGTCCTTGCCTTGCACACACAGGGATCCCATACGGGTGCTGGTTCTAATCCTGGTGGCTCTGTTTCCTATCCAGCCCCCTTGCTTGTAGCCTGGGAAGGCAGTTCAAAGGCTTGGAACCCTGCACCCATGTGTGAGATCCTGAAGAGGCTCCTGGCTCCTGCTTTGATTTGGTGCAGCTCTGGCCACTGCGAGCATCAATAGATGAAGGATCTTCCTCTCTGTCTCTCCTCTTCTCTTTATATCTGATTTTAAAATAAAAATAAAATAAATCTTTAAAAAAGTTGCAAAGAAATTCTGAGTTTGCCTTGTGAAAGTGGACTCGATTTGCTTGACTTTTTAAAATCCTGGTCCATCGTGAGTGACAAACCTGAAACCTCTCCTAATGTAAACGTCCAACGCCTTGGTGTGACACATTCACAGAACATTTCAAGGCTGTAAAGAAACATAATGTGATGCCTGATATTTAGGGTGCAAAATGGTTTGCTAACTGGAGACATTTTCTAAAATGTCTGCAAGGTGGTAATTATGGGAGACTGATACCAAATTAAAATTTCAAATATACCGAAGCATCCCATGACATCACCTTGTAATAATATCACTCTGCAATCACTCATGTTAACTAGTTATTCATGCCACTGCAGAATCTATTAACACATATCTGGTCCTGAATGTGAACAAAATTCCTCTCCATTTACAGCCGTACTAGAAATACTAATATTTTTTTTGTTCATATATGTAGAGTTCTCTGAAAGTGGCTGTTGTCCAACGAGAACAGAAGTGTGCAGTACTCATCTACAAAATGATCTGGTTATTCCTAAAGAGACTTGATGTGCATGTCACAAACAGCTTGTATGAAACCAATACTTAGTAGATGTGTTTTTCACTCCACAAGCCTTTGCTTGTTTAAGTCACTGCTATTCCAACCCAACATACCTGGGCCGTAACTTCGAGACAAAGTTCCTGAAAGTGCCACTCCAGGTGAATCAGACCTCCAACATTTCACAAACTCAGTTTGGAATAACAACCATGAGACTATAAACTCTTCCTATCTTTGCACAGGCACACAGTAGAGAAGGCAGTGCCACAGCCTCAACACACTGATCTTGACCAGCTCAATAACCACATTTCAAAGAAACAGAGGGGTTGGAAGGTAGGAGTACTTATGGAATTTCAGGTGGTTATAAACTTAAGCCTTCATAAGATATACTCAGCTATGCATACCACACAGATAGTGGACTGAATGATCATTACCACATCTGGATATCATCTTCGATATACACCACCTACCAATAATAGAATAAGAGGCAGCAGACCAAACGATCCTGCCACCTGCTTCTAAGTACCTTTCAACTGTGCGGAAAGCTTCATGTTCAAGTACATATAATTTTTCTTGTCTGCATTTCCATTATGGGAGGTCAACTGTGTGAACTAAGTTTATCATGCCTGCTTAAATCACTCTCAGTGTAATACAGTTCTGATTCAGGAACTTACACAGCTGATTATGTAACTAACCTCTGACCACATATTCATAGTGTACTTTCGATAGTGACTAAACTTGTAGATCATTAATTCCCAGTCAGAGGCCAAGATGGAGGGGAGAACTGCAGCTCATAATTTGGTGGGGACATAAGAGAGAATTACTCAATCAACCATATTTATACAATTTTATCACTTATGTGATCCCATTATTCATTCACACATATAATCAAAAATATCCAAACTGTCTGGTGCCTTCAAGCCACCAGATCTATCGCAGAGCTGACATCATTTAAAACCAAATTCCAGATTACCTCTCCAAAATCACGTGTTCTGGTGCCTGAGTGCCACAACCCACATGCACCTGTAATTGTCCCAACATCTGCCTCTGCACTGTTCATTCCCCACTGTTTCCTCATGAGGTATCTGAAGAGTCTTCCAGGTCACTGAGAAGCTCCAGCGCCCACAGGACCATCCAACATGCCAAGCAAACACCATCCCCAGTATCTGCTGCCTCTGTGCCTCAAGTCTGTAAAAGCAGCACTACAAAGACACACCCACGAACTGGCAGGCTCAGAACCTCACCTCAACAGACTAGCTCTGTACTTATGATTCCTTAGACATGGGGCTAGCATTCCTATTTCATACAGTATAAAATTTAAGAACTACATCATTTTTTTAACACAGATGTGCCATAAAAGAAGTAGCAGTACTTGTAAGAATTAATCCAATTTGTGCCATCTTGAAGTACCGTCTGCTGCACCCTCCAGTATCTTCAGGGAAGGAATGTATGAAATACATTCAATTATGAATATGTAGCCAGAGATAATTAATGTTCCTCACTTAAAATGGTGTAGCCTTTGACTTTAAGAATAACACATTTTCTTATGTCTACCATTTTATCATCCCTGCTAGGAAACTCCCAAATTCATGCTCATTTTCAGAAAATCTTTGGGGCTATGAGCAGTTATCATGACATTCTTTTATGGAATTTATTTTCTTGTTTTTATTTTATCATCCTTATTGTATATCTGTAATTTATTGTAAGCCATACCACATGCTTTCAGAAAGGTTATTAGCTTAGTTTTTACCAGTTAAACTTCAGTCCATGAACAATGCTGAAATTTAATTCCATGCCTCTCTCTCTCTCTCTCTCTCTCTCTCTCTCTATATATATATATATATATATATATACACATATATATATATATGAAACAGATAAACTAAAAATGTTTAAATCAGTAGAATAATTTGAACTATAATTTTATATTACCCTTTTGGCTGCTGATCAAATGTAAAGGTGGTATATTACGTGCATATTCTGTAATATTGAAAATTTTACAAACTTAAATTAATATTCTTTAAGTAAGCCTAACCAGAAGTATCTTAAAATTTTAAGTTTAAAGTCATCAAAAGTGGTTCAATGAGTTTCTTCAAATCATTCTGTGATTACATTAACTATTGCCTTAGCTTGCCTTTTCTATCATATAAGTTGTCTCCACGTTGCTGATTTACTTATTTGTCTAATTTCAACTGCATTTAAATTTTCAATTTAAACAAAGTTTTATTTAAGAATATTAGTTGTCCTAAAAAAATACTATCACAAAAGTAGGAGGTAAAACCATTACTTATTGCATACTTAATTATCTTCTCTTTCAGCTTAGGTTAATGTCTTAATCCTTGTGTGATGAAAGGATTGTCATATGAGATTTACAACAGACTTTCTAGAACACGATGAAAATAATGTACTGTACCATGTGGGTCTCACACAATGTAAATCAACAGTTTGTGTATAGAGACATCTCAATTAAACAGTACAGACATACCAAGATCTGCCTTCCCCCTTGCCTAGAGCATCAGTACCAAAACATTGCAAAGCAGTGCTTGCCTGAAGGCTAATTTAGGGGATAGGGTTTTTTGGTTTCAAACTGGGAGATATAAAGTAAGAGTTGACATCAAAGTGAATGGAAAAAGTGAGATAAGTTGATGTAAGTGCTAGCCTATGAGGGGTGGAATGTCTATTTGTTCAGGTATTGAGTGGTGTATTTCTACTGCACCTGTGTATTACCATGGGTTTGAGGTGGTGAACACTGAACACAAAGGGCCATTCACCCTCGCAGAGTTGTTCCTCTAAGAAGTCTTAAACTAAAGCTACAAACTGTTATGGAACTAGCCATGGTTAGGGAAATAATGTGGGATTAGCTTCAGTCCCTCTCTGCAGCATGTCTTATAAAAAAACAAAAAAGCTACGCTAATAAAAGTTTCATAATACAAAACCTTCAGCTATCAATCCGTCATCTAATTTTCCAAACCTTGCAGGGGGGAGAGTAAAAGCAGACTGATAGCTTGTTCATGAGGATTTTTTTTTTTTTTTTTTTTGATGTGCATCTTTTTTTATTATTATTATTATTAATTTCATTGCATTATGTGACACACATTTTTTTTTTTTTTTTGCACTGGAATTCCCCCCGCCCCTCCCCAAACCCTCCCCCTCCCACAGTGGATTGCTCCACCCCGCTGTATTTCCATAGTTCAAACTCAGTTGAGATTCTTTCATTGGAGGTTTTGACCAATCGTAAAGTCCAGCATCTAATTGTCCTGGCAAATTCAACGGCTTCCTGGTGAGACCATCTCTGGCCCAAAGGCAGAACCAGCAGAGTATCATCCCAATCAAGTAAAAAACTCAACCCAATATTTACAACCATTTACAGCATTATGGCATTAATTGACATGGTATTGATTAACCAATATGTTACTAGGAAAATGCATGTTCTCGACCACAACCTGTGACTTCCCCATAGACATTTCAACTTTGGTTTACATTCAACCATGGTCTATATACGTTAAAATGGCTATAGATTGCTATTCAGCTGTCTCTTGTCTTTTTCAATGTTAGTATTTAGCATTTTATAGCATTGAAGCGTGATTTTGCTGAACCTGGCTGTTTTTCGGGTAGTCCAACTCTATAACTTTTAAAGCCACTTCCCAAACATGCTGCTACCTGGGATAAACTTAATGCTGCCAAGAGTAACTAATTCTTGATCTGTCATAGGACCTCAGAATTGCAAGAAATGACACCGGTATGCTCACCGGCTTTACAAGTATTTGCTGAGTACTTACATGTGTCCTGCATCTATTGTAAGATAACCTAAAACCTCAAGTATTCTTTGACTTTGTAAACAGAAAAGCATCAAAATGAAAACAGACTCTCTCTTCCTTCACCAGGTATATATATGTTGCCCTAAGACTTCAAATGCAGATTTGTGTTTTGTTTTTCTTCTCCCCCAAGTGAACTGAACAGACTGTAACATAATAGACTGAATGACCACCCAAAGAATATGACCATGCTGCAATTAAATTTAAGAGCTCCTTCTTAAAAATATTCCTTTCAAATTCTAGCTCTATTTAAAGAAAGAAATTCTGTTTTTTTTAAACTACTTGTACATGTTTCCTTTAAGGAATGGGCAAGGGTTTACTGCATGATTTCATTAGCACTGTATTAAAATTGGATTGTGATACCCAGTGAAATTGCAGCCCACAGGCTGGCCTTATATAGAGCAAGTCTGCAACACACAGTTACCACAACTCCCTGAGATTGTGGGAGGTGGGGAGGAAAAACTTCAATACAGCCTAGGCTGTGTCAAGTATTAAATGGAGAGTTTCAGAAAACTTGTCCAGATGGAACAGAGTGGTTTCTCAAGAAGAAAAAGTCTAACCTGGGAAATTAGTGCAAACACAACCAAGGCTTATGAGATGAAAACTTAACCCTAGGTGTGATGGGAGCCTGGAGGGGTGCACCCCAGGAAGCAAGACGCTCAGCAAGAAGCCTCACCTAGAGAACTGCTGCTGAAGACCTTGCATCTGAATTCTGTTGCACTCAGACTCACGGGTCACCTCCCGCAACCGCTTCTCACTTTGAAGACGCAAGTGCCTCTCCTCTTCCAGTTCATGGATCAGCTTCTCATGCTGTGGAAACACAGGGAAAATGACTTGTAAGAAGATGTTGTCACAAAATAATTAGTAATAGCTGCTGGTTGCTAAATGCTATATCATGTATATATAAATAGATATGCTTATTTATATAATATATATCTTAAATATATATTTTAACTTCATTCTTGTAGTTATCCCAGGAGAGAGGGGTTTTCTTTTTTTTTTTAATTATTTATTATTTAACTTCATTAATTACATTGTATTATGTGACACAGTTACATAGATACTTGGGTTCTCCCCACCCCTCCCCAAACCCTCCCACCATGGTGGATTCCTCCACCTTGTTGCATAACCACAGCTCAAGTTCAGTTGAGATTCCCCCATTGCAAGCGTATACCAAACATAGAGTCCAGCATCTTATTGTCCAGTCAAGTTCAACGGCTTCTTAGGTATACCCTCTCTTGTCTGAAGACAGAGCCAGCAGAGCATCATCCCAGTCAATTGAAAGCTCCAACATACCATCAGCAAAAATTTACATCATTATGGAATTAATTGACATAGTAATGAGTAACCAATATGTTAAAAGTAAATGCGAGTTCCCAGCCACCTTCTGTGACCACCTCACCTATACTTCAATTTTAGTTTATACACAACATATAACATTCAAAACATAACATGTTATACATAACATCATATCATCTTAAATTAAGGCAAACATGTACCAACATGCACTCCTATGCTCATAGCAGCACAACCAGTAATTGCAAAAACATGGAAGCAAACAAAATGCCCATCAACAGAGGATTGGATAAGAAAGCTATGGTTCATCTACTCGATGGAATACTACTCAGCTATTAAAAAAAACAAAATGCAGTTCTTTGTGGCCAAATGGGCCAAACTGGAAACCATAATGCTAAGGGAAATGAGCCAATCCCAAAAGGTTAAATACCACATGTTTGCCTTAATTTGAGAGGGGTTTTCTTATGAATTTTTCATTTTAGAGTAGGAAACCAAGAATCAGAGCTATCTGTATAATTTGTGCAAGGTAATATAAACAAGAAAAAATGAGTTCCAGATGAATTAACTCTAATATGGAACAATTTCTACTAACTCAGAGAAGAACTCTGACTCTAAAACACTATAAAATGCAAATCAACAATCAGATAGCAAATATTCATTATTACCTGAACTGAATTATTTCATCTATCCTACTTCTGGTATGTATGTTCTAAAGAGAAGATTGTTGATTTTATAGAACACGAATTTCAAGGTAATTAAACTGCAGAGCCAATCAGATGGCTGGGTCATGTGGTGCATCTACTTTCAGGTTCCTGAGCAATCTCCATGCTGCCATCCACAACTGCTGCACTAGCCTACATTCCCACCAACAGGGGATGAGGGTGTCTTTTCCCCTACATCCTTACTAGCATCTACTGTTTTCTGATTTCTGTATGAAAACCATTCTAACTGCGGTAAGACCAAACCTCATGGTTTTTATTTGCACTTCCCTGATGGCTAGTGGACCTGAGCATTTTTTTTTCATGTCTGTTGACCAGTTGAATTTCATTCATTGAAAATGTATGTTCATGTCCGCTTCCCATTTAACTCAACTGTATGATTTGCTGTTGCTCAGTTTCTTGAGCTTTTTATAGATACTACATATTAATCCTCTATCAATGGTGTAGTTTACAAATATTCTCTCCCTTTATGTCGGCTGCCTCTTCACTTTGTTGACTATTTCTTTGGCTGAGCATAAGTTTATTGGCTCGATGTAATTCCATTTGTTTATTTTTGCTTTGATTACCTGGGCTTCTGGGGTGTTTTCCTAGAAGTCTTTGCCTATGCCTGTGTCTTACAGAGGGTCCCTGATGTTTTCCTCTAGTAATTTGATGCTATCAGGTCATAGATTTAGATCAGATTATAGATAAAATACATTTTAATTTTGTCTAGCTAGGTCTATAAAGGTAAAAACAAATCAAACCTTCCACTGTTTCTATGATCCCAGGCACCAGTTATTCTCACCGATGGGTACCAAGGAAAGAGAGGAGGTCTGGATGATTTAGAACTCTCTGCTCAGCACATCATCCCTGGAAGTGGTGTAATCACATCCCTGAGCATCTCTGCTTAATATCGACTCAGTTACAGTACAAGCTTTTTATGTTTTGTTTTCATCCTGATATTGTCATTGACGTTTTTCTTTAAGGCATGTCATGACTAAAATTAAGCATGTTGCCTATTAGATATACATTCAATGGCTTACAAAAAAAAAAAAAGAAGAAGAAGCCAACACCTGTTTGTGAGATATGTCTACTCTTAAAAGCAAAGAGGAGAAAAAGAAAGTGCTCATGAAATACATCGAACTTTATGACTCCCTGGCAGGGGCTACTCAGGATTAAACGTGATCCTTTGCAAGGAATATATTCACCAGTAGCAATAGCAAGGATGGATTTTTCTCCAGCTCTAGCTTATGGGGAAAAGTTACCCTGAAGGCCATGAAGGAAACATTTATGATCTACAAATGAATCATGACTCTCTAAAAATACCTATCATGCTGCCGCTGAGCCTTTGACCATGCCCTTGCTCTTGCTTATAAAGCAATTTGAAGTTTCTCTATTGAAAGTGCAGGACTGCCTCCGGGCTCAGTTTTTAAGCCATGCCCTCTAGAACTTTCTTCGTTATTTCCCTGTTGAGTTCTAAGGGTTCCTACAGATGTTACCATCAGTGAGAGATTTACAATTTTATCATAATCTCAATTTATGCTAATTCATCAATCGCTCATTTGAGATTAAAGATATTTCTTATTTGCATTTCTCACATTTTTAGCATATTTAAAGTAAGGTGATGTTACAATTATATTTGCTATTTATTCTGCAGCTGACATTTAGGTAAATTAGCCTAAAACTTGGACAGTCCATTTTCAATCCCCATAATCATTTCCTTTTCTCCTCATCAAAAAAAAAACCCTCAAAATCAAATATTTATTATGTCATTTTGAAAATTGATATTCTGGAAAGTATAGAAACAAAGAGAAAAAAAGAAACAAAGAGATAGTTCAGAAAAGAGAAATGTGTTAAAATCAACTGTGTAGAAATGTTTGAAGTAGAATATTTTACATATTTTGTCAGAATAAAAGTTAACTCTCTGTAATTAGTTATTTCCCTTAATCAAAATTCTGCTCTTTGCCAATTCATTGAGATCATAGGGCCAGAAGCAAGGCATCCACATTTCATATTTTGGATGATTGTACTTTGGTTCCAGAAGAAGCCAAAAAATGGCATATGAACTATTGTCCCAAAGCATGTGTTATGAAGGATGTTAATATTTGTAAAGATCGTTCCTTCTTCCTTCGAAAGTAGAGCATGCTAGTGATAAGGCAGAAATTTTTTTCAATGAAAAAAACCTTTGTTCTATATGTCAGTGACTTTCCAAACACTAAAAATAACATCCTTATCACATGGCAAAGAAAGCTCTAAAGAGTTAAGACTAGAAAGGCAGAATAACAGTATACAAACATTTCCTTCAAATGGCGTGTATTTCAATTAATCCCAAGCTGGACAAAAATTCTGATCTGATTCCAACAGGAAATTATAAATATATGGCATCAATGGATTGACAAGCTATGGAATTTTTTTTCATTTTCATTTTGTTTGTTTGTTTGCCTTTACAATATCCCAAGCATAAATTTATTTTTGCCCAAGTAATTTTTTATTTTTCTCTCACAGGTTTGTCCTGGATTTTTTTTTTAACAGCCAGGACAGCAAGGCATAATGAACAACAGAGAATGAGTGCTGTTATTTATGTAGTGCTCCTGGGTACACAACAGCAGTAAGTGAAAATGTCATAGAAATGTGAGTTATAAATTTGATACAGTCCAGCTGCTGGAGCAATGTGTCTCTCCGTAGCCACTGAGCTGGGATGGCCGCAAAAAGCCCTCATTAGAGCAACTCTAACAATATCCGTCCAAAACCACTAGATACGACATTTCTGTTTTTTTCTACTTTCATTGAACAAGCTCCCCTTCTTTCCTCTCTCCTCATTGTAGTCTCATCACTTCATTCAAATCACAACCCTTTGTATACCACCAACAAACAGCCCAAGAGCTGAGTCTCAGAAGTGACATGAAACCCATGATCACAGGAACATTTCTAATCACAACCTCTCCTTTGTCTGTAAAGACATGAGATTTGCTCTTATTCAAATGGTAATGTTTGGGCCTTGGCACAACAGCCTAGTGGTTAACATCCTCCATATGCATGTGCCATGATCCCATATGGGTGCCAGTTCCTTTCCTGGTTGCTCCACTTCTCTTCTAGCTCCCTGCTTGTGGCCTGGTAAAACAGCCCAAAGCCTTGGGACTCTGCACACTCACAGGAGGCGCAGAAGAAGTTCCTGATTCCTGCCTTCAGATTGGCTCAGCTCTGGCCACTGCAGTCACTTGGGGAGTGAACCAGCAGATGGGAGATCTTTCTATCTCTCCTTCTCTCTGTTAATCTGACTTTGAAAAAATAAATAAATAAACAAAATATTTTTAAAAATAATGCAAGAATTAAAAAAAATGACAAACAAAAAATAGGATCTGGCACAACAGTCTAGCGGCTAAAGTCCTCGTCTTGAATGTGCCAGGATCCCATATGGGCACCGGTTCTAATCCCGGCAGCCTTGCTTCCCATCCAACTCCCTGCTTGTGGCCTGGGAAAGCAGTCCAGGAGGGCCTAAAGCCTTGGGACCTTGCACCCGTGTGGGAGACCTGGAAGCGACTCCGGGATCCTGGCTTCAAATTGGCTCAGCTCTGGCCAATGTGTCCACTTGAAGAGTGAATCATTGGATGGAAGATTGTCCTCTCGGTGTCTCCTCCTCTCTAAATAGCTGACTTTCCAATATAAATAAATAAATACATAAATAAATCTTTAAAAAATTATGGCAGCATTCAGACATGGTTTTTGTTTTCTGGATTCCAGAATAGCTTCTCTGAGAAAAGGAACGTGGAACCTACGACCTTTATGAAGACTAGTGCTGTCAGTTGAAGAGAGAACAACGAGCCTGCAAGAACAATAAGCAGCAAATTCAAAGTTCTTTGTCACATTTAGGAAGAATGAGAAGCTCAGGGTGGCTGATTCCTGATGGGCAAGCAGACAAGAGAGGCACATGACATTAGCAAAGAGCAGAAACTAGATCTTGTAGAACCATGAACATTGTAAAAGATATGAGGCTCTGTCCATAGAACAGTGACATTACAGCAAGATTTAATCAAGTGATAGTGACTCACTGTGATTTTGCTAAGCTCATTTTGATTATGATTGGAGGAAGATATGAACAGGTTAAATTGGAAGCAAGTATATATTAAGTATATTGCTGGGTCCCAGGTTCAGTACAATAGTTCAATTTGTTAATCCTCCCGCTTACAAACACTATATGGGCACTGGTTTGTGTTCAGTGGCTCTAGCTCACATCCAACTCACTGCTTACCACCTGGGAAAGCAGTGGAGGATGGCCCAACCCTTGGCACCTTGCAACCACATGGGAGACCCAGAGGAGGCTCCTGGCTTTGGAATAGCTCAGCTCTGGCCATTGCAACCATGTGGGGAGTGAACCAGCAGATGGAAGATTCTCTCTGTCTCTCCTCTTTGTAAATATGCCTTTCCAATAAAAATAATTATTGGGGGGAAAAAGAAGCAAAAAGACATCTGTGTCACTTATCAAAGCAGTTGGGATCCATTCTTGCCTCCAGCACCCTGCTATTGTGTGCAATGTGAAGCAGCAGCAATAATGGCTCAAACAACTGGGATCCAGCCACGTGCAATGGACACCTGGATTGCCTGCTAAGATTCCATCCTTGGCGCCAGCCTAACAGTGACAGTCACAGGCACTTTGAGGGATGAACAAGAAGAATTCTCTCTCAAATAAGAAGAGTTTTCTCTCTCACTTTCACTCTCAAATAGATAAGCAAATAGGGCAATATTTTAAAAGACACTGGTTAATGCCACCTTTCTACTGAGAACCACATCATTTACTGTACAAGTGGTTTTGGACAAGCTACCTAACTTAATACTTCACTATTTTATGCCAGTTATCTTTGTATATTGAGGACAGTGGAATCTTCCAAGGCAATTTCATAGTTCCACTGTAAAGAATAAGCAAAAAGTATGGTAAAGCAATTTAAAAACTTCAAAGTACATGTAAAAATAAGATACAGCTAACTAGAATGATATAACTTACATTGTCTTAGATAATTCAGCTATTTTTTATATAAAGACGTTAAAGTTTTTACTGTTTAATAATCACTGTGGTAGAGAAATGTTAAAGTTATGTGCTTCTCTTAAAAGTTTCAAAAATGTATTTTTAAACAGTCATACATTAACACTGAGGGGAAATACATTTTAAATTAGGTTTTGATGTTAGAACAGATAAAACCAATCTAATCACAGGAGCCATCTAGAATTCATGTAACGCCACATTTAGCCTTCCTTAAAATATATTTTTATTCCCATTACTTGCTAAAAACAATGGCTTGATATTTCATCTGTCACACTTGAAAGGGAAACTAAAATATTAACACTTGATATTCAAATACAGAAATTTAAGGATTTTATCCTAGGTCTACACAGCTTCAGTGACTCTCATTGTACTAATAGGTGGTAATATGGCAAAATTTTAGAAAGAGTCTAGGAATTTAAGAAGATATTTCCTTTACATTACACGGATTTTTCTAGCACTACCATACATATCACAGTGTTGGACGACATTGACATGTGATAGGCACATCCCACACGAGACCTTCTTGTTGAACTTCATGAAGCACCAGCTCATGCACAGGTCCCCATTTAGTGCACAGTAGACTTAGAACGCAACACAGTTTGTTTCTGTTTCAGACAATCTCCTAAAATATGCTCCATAAGTGATATTTGATAATCAAAGATCTATGGGGCAAAAAAGTTATGATTCTGAGATAATAAGAAGGTCTTAAACACAGTGAGCAATGAACATTGCCAATTTGAGAAGGCCGTAGGGATTAAAAGACATTTCTTATTATCGTGAGAAAAATGGAAGATTATTTGAGATAGGTGAGGTACATCCTATGCAGTGGGAGTTTTAAATTATATAGACTGCTAGCCAGGGTGAGTGCATTTGATTCAGTGATACAAACATAAAGCATAGCATGAAGACACAACAATCAATTCAGAAGTTCTATAAAGGCTTCTTAATTTATGTTCAAAAAGTTACACATATCTCTGTGTGTTCCTTAATGACTAATTTGTAAAGTACCCAAAAGGGTTCAGGGACCTAAATAACCATATTAATTCTCCTTCCTCCTGAAAATCTAAAATTGACAAAGGGTTTCTTCTCTTTCATAAACCCCTAAGCTGAACATATCAATAGAAAAATAAACTATTTTCAGGAAAACAGTTTTAGTTCAAAAACTCTCTAATAATCATTTTCCATCAAATTAATGTAAACAGATCTACATTAAGTGATAGTTATAACATCTAATTGCAGTCCCATTTCTCCTTCTTACGCAAATTGCAATACAAATTTCCCATGAAGTGCTCAGAATTCAATATCCCCATTAGTTATCAAAGATCCAGTTATCCTAGAAACAGAGAAACAGATAAGGAACCTAAGAATTGATTTTTTTTAAAGCCTGTTCTGTTGGCTGTAACAGCAGAATCAGAATCAGATTTTGAGATGCTAGGATAGAAATAGCTCGGTGTACATCCGCAGTGCTGATAACATCGCCCAAGAGACAGGCTTTTATTCTAAGTAAAAATGAAACAGAGCTGGGTTAAGAAAAAAATGTGACAGGGAGAAAAGGGTGAGGGAAAGCAAGAAGGACTGCGTATGGTAAACTATGAAGTTCAAGGGCAAAGGAGACAGCAGACACTTGGATCTCAAAGCCCTCAGCTCTAGACCAAAGTCTTGGACAGAAGAAGTGCCACAGGTGACCAAATCTTTCAGGCAAAGGTAACTATCTATTATTTAGCAAAGGGATACATATGTGAACTACATGAAATTAGTACTTTCAGGTTGAGGCGTGAAGAAGAGAAAAATAAAAATGAGCATCTGGCATGGTAACGTCACTGTGAATTCTAAATGTACTATTAGGAAAAGAGTAACAGATGATGACATCCGAAAAGAAAACGGTGGTTATTTTTGTATTTGGTTTTCATTACTTATCAACCAAGGTTACAAATGAAGAATAAAATGGTTATACTGTATTTACAAAGCAATGATTTGATTTTTCTAAAGACAAGGATGTGTATGCTTCTTGTGCTCTAGATGCTCACTCAGAGTTCCAGAGGGAAAGGCAGAGAGAGCCTCCATCTGCTGGTTTACTTCCCAAATGGCCACAAGGAAGAGAGTAGGACCAGGCCTAAGGGAGGACCACAAACAGCTTCTGGGTCTCCCACACGGGGTGGAAAGCCTAAGCACTTTGACCTTCCTCCATTGTTTTCCCAGGCACATTATCAGGGAGCTGCATTGAAGGTGGGAGTGGCCAGGACTCACAATGTCACCTGTATGGGATGTGGGGCAGCAGGTGGCTGCTTAACTCAGGACATCAGAACACAAGTCCTATGAAGATTCGAATTCTATATCACATAGACAAAAGAGTGTAGGAATTTACACACAGCACAGCTTTTCTTCATTTTTGCCTCAGAATTCCTATGGTGGAAGAGCATGAGGTTAAGAACCTGGATTAATTATTCTCGTCCTCCTTTGATTCTACTATGCAATGTTGGGGCATTCTTTTCTCTGGATTTTTTTTAAAGATTTATTTTATTTTTATTACAAAGTTAGAAATACAGAGAGGAGGAGAGACAGAGAGGAAGATCTTCCGTCCGATGATTCACTCCCCAAGTGAGTCGCAACGGCCGGTGCTGCGCAGATCCAAAGCCAGGAACCTGGAACCTCTTCCAGGTCTCCCACGCGGTTGCAGGGTCCCAATGCATTGGGCCGTCCTAGACTGCTTTCCCAGGCCACAAGCAGGGAGCTGGAAGGTAAGTGGAGCTGCCGGGATTAGAACCGGCGCCCATATGGGATCCCGGGGCTTTCAAGGCAAGGACTTTAGCCACTAGGCCACGCCGCCGGTTCCTGGATTTTTTTTTTTTCTTTTTTTAATGCCAAGATTGCTTACAACACTTGTATCTCATGAAGTCTTGAGTCATCCACAAGAGTATTAAGGAAGTCATAATTATTAATGCTATTACGGACATAAGATTAAAGAACCTCAGTATCAAAATCCCAACCATTTGTTCATGGCTCATTGCTACTAAGAAACTGTGTGAGCTTGCAGGCCAAATGGCCTATGTCACCTTTAGCAGCCTATATGACCTTTAGCACTGATGGGCCCCGATTCTTATGAATCAAGTCTGGTTATTTCATAGGTGGATCCAAGTAATTAAATGGGTGCTTTACCTTAGTTGCTGGAGGCATGGGCTGTCCAGCCAAGATAGGTAGGGAATATGTGGTATTTCTCCTCACCTTGCAGACTATTGTAAATTGCCCCTTTTCAAGCTACTGTGGACTGCACCTATAAAAACCCTATGAATGTGTACTCGCTTCATCAGCACATACAGTAAAACTGGAACGATACAGAGAAGATTAGCATGGCCCCTGCACAAGGATGACAGGCAAAACCCCTATGAATGTGCTGTTAAGGGGAGTTGGTCCCGGGCCGGCCGACTGGCCTGTTGTTCAGCCAGCTGCCTGTTCTCAACCAAGAACCCAGACTCAGATGTGCTAAGCTTGAATAAACCATCCTTGGGCATTTGGATCGATTTCAGGCTCCTGGTGATTTCTGGGGATCTCAAAATTTGGGCACAATAAGAGAAAAATATCTATAAGATGAGGTGTGTGTGCATGCCAATGTTGATGCTTAGATTATTGATTTCATTTGATAATGATGAATGTGAGTAAGAAGGTAAGAGGTTAATAGTGGGCTTTTTCTGGCCAGGATGAAGCAGGGCAATGTGAAAATGACAATACTGGATATTGTTCTGCTGGGAAGAGCTGAAAATATCCACTCTAGTAGTACTGAATTTAATGTAGTTCCCCAAAAATTGGAGGTGTCAGGAGACTGAAGAGAAAAGATTCTAAAAATGACTAATTCTTCTTAGGTGTGGACTCCAGGAGTGAGAACACCCCCTAGGAAGTAAACAGATGACTGTTTCTCTAATTATGCTTATTACTCCTTTTCCTCCATGGGAAAAGGCCTTTCTGCTGGCTTTGCTGGCTCACTGATATCTTCAATAAGCTTCTTACAAAATACTTCCTCCCAGTTCTTGGAACATCTGATATCTGCAGGGCCTACCCAAAGAAAATAGGATATTGAATAATAAACTAGATGGGTGTAAACCTAATAATAACAGTTAACTCTCTAATTCATTATCTTTCTCATACTCCAATATTTTCCTTGGTTTCTATGATCAAAAGTCTAAATGTTCAACGAGAAAACAGCTTCATTTACTTGACCAATGAGTCCTTTTATAAGAAGTCAATGATTCATCTGTCTTCCCTGCTCTCAGAGCCTCCTCTGTTGTCATGTTAATTGATCACAATTAACAGTACCTATTAGTTATTCTATCCTCTTGGGAGTTCTCAAAAGTCAATTTTATTAAGTGCCTTCACACTTCATTGAAGTCTTAAGTATTCTCCTTAGGCTCCCCACCCCCACACCTCATAAAGACAGTATTGGTCCAGGGAAGGAACAGGATTTGAGTTCTAGCCATTTTTTCACTCCAGTTCTCTGCCCTGAACCAATTCTGCTCTTTTACAATGGCTGCAAAAGACGAACTTATGCCGCAATGTAAACCCCACTGTTTCTTTTCGGAGTATACCCTTCAACAAACATTGAAGAATGAATGCATTTTCCAGCTGATTTCACTTCCTTTTGAAATTCCAAGGCACTACACCATGGTTTGAATAAGGTATGGCTCCTCAACTCACTCAGGGGTTTAAACCAGTCATTTGTCAAGGCTGGGAGCTAGCAAGCAAGGGAACTGAAGGACTACCAGCAGTCTCTGTGCTACAGCAGCACTGGGCTGAAGGTGCTACCTTCTTCCCATGTCAATCCAATGTGCTTGTAGACTCAGCATATCTAGCTCTCCATTATCCACCTGAGCTCTATGTCCATGACAAGTCACGATGAATATGTGTATGCTGAGATCCATGTGCAGACACCATGACAACTTCCAAGAGAACACCACATGTACTAAAACCTCACCCAAAATCCACCCCATTTTCCATATTCAGTCAGGGCATCAACCCCTTTCCTCATAAGGAGTGAGGCAGGGTACCTGCACTCAGGCCTGAATGTGCACTATTCCTTTAAAATAAATCCTACCGTCTTTCATCTCTATTCATGTCTCTTGAATTCTCTTATGCTGAAACAAGAATTCGGATTCTATTTTGCAAGAACCCAAGACAGGGCCCGGCAGCGTGGCCTAGCGGCTAAAGTCCTCACCTTGAACGCCCCGGGATCCCATATGGGCGCCGGTTCTAATCCCGGCAGCTCCACTTACCTTCCAGCTCCCTGCTTGTGGCCTGGGAAAGCAGTCTAGGACGGCCCAATGCATTGGGACCCTGCACCCGCGTGGGAGACCCGGAAGAGGTTCCAGGTTCCTGGCTTTGGATCGGCGCGCATCAGCCCGTTGCGGCTCACTTGGGGAGTGAAACATTGGCTGGAAGGTTCATTGGGATCCTTAGTCCTTCCTGGCTTTGACCCCAACTGCTATAAACAGTTAGGGTGTGAAACATCAACAGAAGTTTTATTTGGGTCTTGTTTTCTCTGTGTCTTCACCTCTCCACCTGAATATCCTTTGTAAAGTGTTTCACACATGCAACTATCATCTCCTGTATCCTCCAAGAATATTCAAGAATTTCTTTTAAGTAGGGATTAGGCTTTCTCCTTGGTGATGAAACCACATTAAACACAATATTGCTAAGCATGACAGAAGTATCCAGTAAACACCCATTGGGTTAAGCTGCATCCTCTTGACTTCTTACATTTTTCTTTAAAAGCTTTAATTTGTATGTATCATAACACAGTTCCTTATGCTCGGGGATTTCCCTCTCTCCACTCAGAAATTGCAATCCCAACATCACGTTCAAATCTCTTACCCGATCAGCCACCTCCATTCCTTAAGTCAAAAACTTACCTACTTAAAAAAGATTTTCAGCAACTTCCTTAAAGCACTTATAATTCTACTGCATAGGATACTATATTTTATCGTTAGTTTTGTTCATCCTACTAGGTTTTATAGAATTATGGGAGAAAGGAACTATTCAAACAAGTATTCTTTTTATTCTCTAGTTGGAATCCTAATATACCTGTCTGTCTTCAGTGAAAAGGTGTAATTATGCGTATGAGGAATTAGAGTATTTTCTATGGTAATTATTCACTCCTCTGAAATAGAACTATTATAATGTCAACAACAGACAGTACAAAGTACTACTGCAACTTTTGTTTTAATTCTGCCAGGGAAATGGCTTAAGGATCTCAGTAATTAATATTAATTTCTCACTAATAATTTCTATTATTTTGGGGAAAATTACAATTCCTTCATACTTCCAGTTTCATTGTGGAGGTTTTCTTTAGACTAAAACATTTCTCCGAACAAAGAACTGAATACATCTGGACTGGTTTTTACATAGCCAGCTTCCATTATTTTAATGTACCAGACTGTAACAGAAATCTGCAAATTTTTAAACACTATTTTCAGCAATGTGTTCCATCCCTTATTAGCAAATGCAAAATTTCAGATTTTATGCCATTAAAAGGTCAGCTAGACTATTTAAAAGATCAATGTGGAACTAATCACAAGCTTTGGTTCAATGCTTTAATATTTCATTTTATACAATCACCAAAGTTAAGAGGTAACCAAAACATTACACAGTGAATAATCTGAGTTTGTGTTATTTCTGGGATGTAAGGTTGAACAGAGATATCATTTTTATGGGGAAATCATTAAAGACCTATTAAATGAGTTGAGTGAGCACAGTTATTTCACACAAAGAGAAAATGTCTACTTTCCACAGTCAGTCAGAGAGCCACTTTTAAAAGTACACTTACTACCCTTGGTTAACCACATAAATGCGGAATATGACAAAACTTAGGCTCAGGTTTTGAAAGTGGTAATTATAAGGGAAAAAAAGAGGGAGGGTGGAAACATGGCCCTTGGCTATACAGAGAGAATGCATGCATGACAAGTGGGTCATACTGGGATCTAGCTACCCCTAATAGAATACCTATGCAACACAGGTGGGATATGGAAAAATTCACATAGTGGAAACACCTACGTGATGACTACAGCTCTTCCGCGTGCAATGTAAGCGGGGATCAGAAACCATGTCCTTAGTGCACTGTCATCGCTCCGCTTCTCCCCAGTTTCCACTTCTGGCTGAATATTTAGTCGTCTTTCATTCAGAAGCAGTCTCTTCTGGAAAGCTTTGTCACACTTGACTGAACACAGCCAGAGCTCTTTTTCCACATGGACACGCTAATATCTCTCCCTTTCTTAGGGCTTGCAATCAAAGGGAAATGGAATTTTTCACACTTGGAAAGGTACTTTTGATCAGTAAGTTGAAATCAAGTCCTAAAAAGAGCTAATTTGTCCAGGGTGATCCAGCCCAAACCAACCACTGTCACTGTGCACAAAGCAGATCAAAGCTCCCCATGCAAGTCAACCCGTCAAGTCAGTTGAAAGAACAATAGATTTTCTACAGTCTGTGGTATTCTGCATCTGAACCAGTCAGATTTAACCACAAAATGTCCGTCTACATTGTTAAATTGCTTACTCTTGTGTCATAAATCTTTACATCTAAATTCCAAATTAAGTCCTTACCTGAAGTTGATTGGCAAGATTAAAAAGCATCTGCAATGGGGGAATCTCAACTGAACTTGAAATGTGGCTATGCAACAAGGTGGAGGAATCCACCATGGTGGGAGGGTTTGGGGAGGAGTGGGGAGAATCCAAGTACCTATGAAACTGTGTCACATAATACAATGTAATTAATGCATTAAAAATAATAAATTTTTTAAAAAAAGATTAAAACGCATCACAATCATTATAGTAGTATCCTTAAATTCTCTCACAAAATATTTGCTTCCTTCAGGAAACAAAATTAAAAACTATTTTTTACCAGATATGGACTGCTAAATATATATATTTTTCACTTCTGCAAGTGAGCAACATTGATAGTTTGTAAGAACTTCTAAGGTTGCAACCAAAGAGTCAGATTCAACATGTGCAAAGAAAACTGTCTATTAGCAAGTACTAGCTGCCTTTGGATATCACTATCAAGCCAAACAGGTAACCATTATCCACATGTGTGACTCATGCACACTCAAATTTCTAAACAGGCATAGAGAATCACAGGATTGACAATGTTTTCACTCTAATGAACACTATTTCATGATATTCACTAAATAAATAAAAGTGCAACCACAGAGACATAAGGCATCTGACTTCATTTTATTATTGGGAATAAAGGGCCTATCAACAAGACCATGGCAAATGGCATCAAGTATAAACAGCCATCCCGTAATTTGTAAGACAAACAAGCATGCACATCTGTTTGTTCATCGAGAAGTCAGAAAAGCAGTTTCAGGACTTAAATCAAACAGAAATCACACAGAAATCACAGAAAGGGGGAAAGGCATCATTTGTAGCACCACAAATAAAAATGATTTTGATGGCAAAACCTAGCTAAATATTTTCTTCACATAGTAAATTAGGCACTGAATTCTTGTAGCTACACTAGCCAATAGGCATTATTTCCACTCTGATGTGTCTATGATTAAGAAGTGAAGGGCACCTTCAGTAAATACCAGAGCCATTTGGGGATAAGAAACCTGATTTCCTGCACCCCAACCCCAGTCCCTTAACATGCAAAAAAAAAAAAATGTTTGTTTCCTGGTCTGGGAATCACTACTCATTTTAGTCAGAAAACCACCTCAGATAGCCATACCTTCCCTCTCCAAGACCTTGTTAGAGATTGGGAGGCATATACATTTTAGGGAGGCAATGCAGATTTTAAGGAGAGAAGGGGAAGGGAAAAAAAGATTTTAAAGGGAGAAAGAGAAGAATAGAAATGATAGAAGGGAAACAGGGAGAAGACAAGGAGGGAAAAGATCACATTTACTGTTAAGAATTTTATAATGTGGGCTCGGTGGCGTGGCCTAGTGGCTAAGGTCCTTGCCTTGATCCCATATGGCCGCTGGTTCTAATCCCGGCAGCTCCACTTCTTCTCTATCTCTCCTCCTCTCAGTATATCTGACTTTGTAATAAAAATAAAATAAATCTTAAAAAAAGAATTTTATAATGTGATTAAATTATGTTTAACACATCTATAAAAATTAGCTAGTAAGGCATGATGTGTAGAGTAAGGATTTGCCACTTTTTTTTAATGATTCATCTTATTTGAAAGGCACAGAGTGAAGGATACACAGAGATGTTTCATCTGCTGATTCACTGCCCAAAGGCCCCAGCAACTACAGCTGGCTCCAGCTGCAAACAGAAGCCAGGGATGCCATCTTGATCTCCTACAGAGAAGACAAAGACCCAAATACTTTGGCCATTATCTGCTGCTTTCTCAGGTGCGTTTACTGGGAGCTGGCTTAGGCACAGAGCAGCCACGGCTGCAACCAGCACTGTGTAATGGAGTGCTGGCAACACAACTGGTGGGTTAAGCTACAGTGTCACAATGCCAGCTCCTGGCAAACTTGTAAGAAAATAGACTAGACGACAAATATTTTTGGTTGGATTCATCTTATAGTCTGTTGCAACTACTCAATTTTGCCCTTAAAGAGGTTATGGAAAATACATTTAAAATGAGTATGGATGTGTTTCTCTACTATTTACAAAAATTAGTTGGGATAGAGGATGTCTCAGCCACAGTTTGAGTATCCCCAATTAAGATGACCTGTTTACAGTTCACATCAGAATAATGTTCCCTTTCCAGGAGGTGATATTTCCTTCACCCAAGATCCATAAAGTCTTAAAAAGTCATTGGTCAAAGAGAAATTTCTTCTCATGGCTTAGAAACAAGAACAATTTGATACATATTCCTCCAAATTTAAGGAAATTTCAGAGCCTCTCTAGGCTTTCTAGAAAGGTCGAAACCCTCAGTAGTTCTCAAAGACAATGGAGTATCTGTGCTTGCCAGTGTGCTGGGAACACACCTTTTACCAATCACCTCCCTGAAGAAAGCCACCAGTTTTACCATGAGACTGAATGGTTGGTCCATGTCTCTCCCATTTACAGGAAGATAGAGTTCCCCCTACTGGAGGGAAAACAGACTGCATGGTCAGTTGGTGACCATGCATTATGCTTAGTGTTATTCAAATTATTTCAATTCAACCACAATTCACAAAATGTAAACTCCTTTCAAACTAATCTAATCATATTTTTAAACAGTGGACATAACATAGGAACATATAAATAACTTTTCAATCATATGGATTAACAGTTTGCTCTTGAACACTCTAAAAGTGTATGAGATTTAATGTGGACACCATTAAATACTTTCTAAAGCCTGATTTCTCATACTGCAATAAAACTCTAAGTCAAGCAACTGACAGCATACAGTAAGGCTCCTGAGCATGTAAAATTCGGGTTGTAGGAAGAAAAATTCCACATCACTACTTCAGGTTTCGTTTATTTATTATGCATCACATGAGCTATTTTCTTGCACATCCTGTCAAAGCTGACTCAGGAGGAGGAGCGAATTTCCCATCTTAAATCTGTGTTGCCTCTGGGTCATACATTCACTAATCCTCCCAGACTGCCCACTGAGTTCATATTTTAAAGACTTCAAAATTTCAAATGTCCTTTTGTCTGTGACTCATTGATTGCTGTTAAACTAAATGTTTTTCACTCTGCAATCAATACTTCCCTATGAAAATAAACCCAGGCACTGACAAACAACACCACAGCACACTGCGGCTTTCCTGAGAATGGACAGCATGAGAAACTACTGTTCTTGAGAATTTTAAAGTATCACATTGACTCCAGTGCCTCGTACAATTTTTACAAGCTCCTTTCAGCTAAATCATTCCACTGGAACAAGACTTTATTAAATTAGACAGTTACTGAAGCATACGCTTTCTGAGAATAACAATTAATATGCTTTGTCCTTTAATGCTATTTCCAAGCATGGCAACCATACTTGCTCATGTTCAATTTTACACCTTCTCTGCTGATGAGGCCATAACAATAGAGCAGCAGATAAAAGGGGAGCATGGGGCAGTACCAATGCAAACAATGATGGCTTTGTGTTTCAGAGGACTACCATTGTAGACTAAATTCAACAGCACCATGACATTTTTTTCAAATGATGACATCACAATCTAAATCCAAAAAAGCAAGGCATTGTTTAATCTACAATTTTAATATATTCTAAACTGAGTTCGCTACCCTTTTATGAACATGTACTTCCCAATTATTTGTTCATACCATAAGATAATGTTCACTAAAAACACAGGGCAAGGTAGTGCAGAACAGCTGACCACACATGACATTTCTTCTGTATATTGCACCATTCTCCTAACTTGAGAAAATTGAGTAAAATAAAACCAAACATTTTGAAACACAATAAAACCCTCCAAGTGCATATACCTCAAGTAGGTTACAGCATGCTCTGGCTTTCATATACATTAGCATAGAAGAACTCTAGCAAATATCATTTGGATGGAAACTTGCATGTATTTATGTATGACCAACAAATGGCAACAAACGCATTTATGCTTTTTATTAGCAGCAGTTGGTATCTCCTGCAATGGGGATGATACAGCATTACTGTGAAGTAATTTAAAGAACTGACCCTAAGGTTCCTCAAAAGCTTTCTATTTACTGTTCAATGATAGCATCTCTGAGCTGTAGCTCAAAATTGCCACTCGATGGGCAACACTGATTTAGCTGTAGTTGTGCAACAACCAGCTGCTTCTGGTTAGAGCAGTGTTGCACCAGTGCCCTTTGCTAGCATTTATTAAACACCTACTTGGAGGGTTCACAGTAGGTGCTGCATTCTAGGTGCTGCAGGTGGACATGCTCTCATCATTGGATGAAAAGGACAAGGGCTTTGTGTGTTCTTCATTGTAAGTCTCCATACTCCTCAAACACCAATATACAAATAATTTATCATTTTACAATTTATATGGGAAAATCTCCAGTGATGTTCTTATGATTGACAGTAAGGACACCAACCAGCCTGGGTAAGGTTGGGATAATGCCAATATCTACTTAACTCCAGAACACCTGAAGATGGAATTACTGAAATAACCACTGATAATATTCAAGAGCTCAATCATGTGGTGCTCAATGGACTCCCTTTCCTGGAGATCTCCTACAGACCTAACAGAGGTAATGTAGCACTCGTTGTGGAAGTGCAACACAGTATGTGCATCCATAGAAGCATATAACAACTGAATTCCCAGTTAGTCACTGGTTGCTTCCCCCAAGGATACATACTAACCTTTCACACTATAAAGCTCAGTGCTATGAAACCCCTAAGGAAAAGAATCTATAAACATGCTTTATGACTCAATGTATTTAATGAAATATCCACTTTATTCCAATACGTGGCAAATTCTTCATTTCTAGCACTATTTATTTTACACCATAAAACGTGTCTTCTCTCTTGAAACTGTGACTACCAAAGGGAGGAAACAGTGACTTTTAATGGAAGCAATTAGATCTTGAAATTTTTATCTGAAAACCATAAAGCTTTTAAAAATGAATTTGCAAATGTAATTGAGCCTCTAATAGCTGCTACTGATAGTAATTAAAGAAATCTCATTTCCCTAAATTAAAAATAATGAAATGTTTTTCAAGATCAATAAAACTAGAAAATGCTATGAGAGTGATAGAATTTGCCCCTGAAAATGGTGTTTTGGAGCTTGCTGTAAAGCCTCAGTTACCAGCAGGATCCAACGACTTTGGAGGGCAATGGGCAATGTTCATGTGACTTCTCCTGTGTCACATCAACTTTACTGTCTGATAACTCCTCTGAAAGCCAGACTCCTGAAGACTTCACATCACAGTGCTTATGCAAATGTAACAGATATCCTTTAAAAGTCTTCCATTAACGCTTTTGAAGAGTTTGCTATTTATTTATTTATTTATTTTCATCTGTAAGGCAGAATTACAAAGAGAAACAGAGACACAAAAACACACAGAGAGACAGGGATGAGGGGTGGGGAAAAGTGAAGGATAGAATACTGATCTTTTCATCTGCTAGTTCATTCCCCAAATAGCTGCAATGGACAGAGCTGTCAGTCAAAAGCCTTTAGCCAGTAACTTCCTCCAGGTCTCCCATGTGGGTGCAGGGGCACAAAGACTTGGGCCATCCTTTGCTGCCTTCTCAGGTCATAGCCAGACTGTAAGTGGAGCAGAACAGAAATCAGATGCCAGCACTGCAGGTGGAGGACTAGCCTGATACATCACTGTGCCAGTCACCTAAAGAGTTTGTTATTTAACTAAATGTTAGCACACTCTCAGCTGAACTTGAATATTTCATACCCTTTATGTTGATTTTTTACCTTTCACTTTTCTTCAAGTGAAGTTGGTATTTTGGGTTCACCGTAGTAATTGCCTAATGGAGTTCTCTACTAACAAGCAAGGAAGAGCCTCAACCGCTTTTTGACAGTTTCTGCAACTACAAGGTAAACTCCTTTCTCATGAATTCCAAAAACAAGACCTCTGCTGATTCAACTCCAGGCTAAGGGCTCTCTTGCAGACCCACACTGTTTTAAAGGACATTTACACAGTTGAGAGGGGATGTAACTTCTCTAACACCTCTTCTGATAAGAATGTCAATCCCAAGTAGAAGGTTCCACTTTGCAACTCAGTTATCAATCAAAGACTCTCTCCAAATAGCAGCCTCTCAGGAAGCAGGTTTTCAAAACATTAGCCTTGATAATACACAAACATTTGTGCAGGAGGGATGATTGCTTCCCCGTTTCTTGGTATGCAAGTAAAAATATCTACAAGGGTCCTCCTTTGTTCTGACCATCACTATTTAGGATTCAAAAATATTTTTCCTATGCTTGATCAAAAAAAAATACTTTGTATCCTAACAATTCCTTGCCTTATTATGTGGACTTCTACAAATATTAGAAATAAGTAGTCTTCCAACCCTTCATACCAACAGTCAGTTACAGTAGAAAGCAATTAGGTCAGCATTGAGTCTTCTATTAATATACATCTTGCTTGACATATAAATAGGATTTTTATCTTCCTACTTAACACATGGTAAGCACTACCATGCCTTCATGTTGCTTGTCTTCTTGTGAATTTTTAAATCATCTCTGCCATCTATTTTCACATGATATCTATTTTCGCAACCATGACAAGAGGCACAACTCATAGAAGTGTTTCATAAAGTTATGCTCAAGTAAACACATATAAATTCACTTTCCAACAAAGCCCCAGCATTGTATGACACATGTGTGGTCTCCTAACTCACACTCCACCCCCAGTATTCACACATCAACAACTCTTCTCTGTTGAGAGCTCATAGAATTTTTATAACTTTCAGTCAATAAAACCTATTAATAGCTCTTAGACACCTGAATGTGAGCCTATAATGTTGCTCCAACTTTTTCTCCTCCATTTCTTCCTTCATTATCTCTCCCAGTAAAATGATCACTTGTTTTCTTAATCCTGTTATATAGCTTGTATTAATTAATGTATCCACTGACTTAATCATTATTTCAGGCACTCAACAGGTGCTACAAGTCAGAGTAAGCCAAGCTTCCTATCACACCATTATTTAAAATCTAGCTTGTGGAATTCTTCATAAGTAGTAGTATTCTACTTTGCGTCTCCACTGTTACAAGAAGCAATTAACTGTTACACTTTTAACTATTACACTATCATTCCTTTCAAATTGATGGCTGAACACTCAATACATTAACTTTGGTCATGCCCTACCCTCACTCCAGAGGCACATCAGCCCTAGCTACAACAATGGAATCAAAAGTATATTTGTTGATATCATTGAGCAGAGAGGGTAACAACAAATTTAAGGCTTAATGATGCCAGTAAAAGTTTGTTCAAAGTACTTTGGTAGATAAAAGGATTCATTAATTAATAGTCTTGGATGGGACTATTACTTAACATAGTAGTCAACATGCCCCTATTCTACATAGGAGTACCAACATCTGAACCTGTCTCCAACTACCTATCAATGTAATGGAAGGCAGCAGTGATGGCTCAGATAATGGGCTTTTTTCCTCCCCTATAGAGACCTGGATTGAATTTCCAGCTCCAGGCCCATTTCCAACCATTACAGGCATTTGAAGAGTTATACAATGGAACCAACTCTCTCCCTCTCTCTTTCTTTCTCTATCCCTCCTTCTGAAACACATAATAAAAATGCATTCTTATCTATAGGATGCCTTCTTTTTATTTTATTTTTTTACTTGAGAGAGAAAGAGTTCCCATGAAAGTATTTTTTCTCCAAACCCCTGCAAGAATAGCTGATAGACAGGAGGTGAAGCATGGATGGAAATGGAGATTCGGCAATGCCAGCAAGCACCGCACAAGTGGTAGGAACTAAACCAGTTAAGCCATCACCACTGTCTCCCAGGGTCTGAATGAACAGAAAGCTGGAAATGTGTAGCCAAAGCTTTCATCATGCCCAGGCAATTCCATAAAGCACTTGGGTGAGCCAAACACTAGGTCAAAGGCCCATCCCATACTTTCAGGATTTCTAACTTGATCATGGCTGAAGTTCATACATTACTATATATGAAAAGGCTGCTGCCTTTTTCCTACGCTTTTCTTTCAAGTGGAATTCAAATTTCACTTCCTAACTAGTAAGAACTTAATGTATATTTTGCAATTTATTTTTCAATTTCCTAGGGCACCATTAATTAGACAGAAAATAAGTTGTGGGGTTGGCATTGTTTAGCTGATTAGGTAAGGCTCCCACCTATGATGTTCACATCCCATAGGAGTATTCATTGAATCCAGCTGCTCCAATTCTGCTCCTGCTCCCTGCTACTCATCTGGGAAAACAGTGGGAGACCACTGAAGTTCTTGAGTCCCTGCATGCTCATCGGAGACCTGGAAGTTGACCATGGTTTCCAGTTGGCACCCTCTAGTCATTGTGACCGCATGAAGAGTGAAACAACAGATAGATGGAAGATCTCTCAGCCTATCTTTCTCTCTCTACCTCTACCTTTCAAATAAATAAAATAAAAATAAATATTTTTAAAAGAAGTTTCAACAATTATAAATAAACTGGTTTGTTGGTGGCAGGCTAAATCACTTAACTTACTTGGAAAACATTTGGCAGTAGTAATCTGGCAATTCCACTCCAAGTGTGTGTGTGTGAACCACACATGGAGAAAGATCCCCTGAAGACAAGCACTGGCACCATTACTTACGTACTTGCTGCCAAGCCCAAGGGAAGTTATCCTCTGAGAAGGAATACCTTGAGAACCGTAAGGCTTTCTCAAAAAAGTTCATATATAATGAGAGTTTTCAACTGCTGCCATAAAAAATAAATATATTCACTGACCCTATTCTCCATGAAATTTCTGGAGTGTCCTCTCCTATTACACAGAATCAAGCAAAGGTAATTTATGCTATTAGATGTTTACCAATATGGCATCGTAGAAAGACACTGTGATTTGTAGAAGGACAGAGAACATAGGATAGCAATTGATAGGATGTCATTTGTATGAGGACACTTGATTAGATATAAAAAACAAAAAGATAGTTTCAAATAAGGGTATGGAAACAATTGATGGTTTCCATAGAAAGGTTTATGGGAACCGCATAAGCTCCTCAATAACTCCTTCCTTATTCTATGTGAGCCCCAGTCTATAAAAGTCCGATGTCACTAATACACTTTGGCTATCACACCAATACGGTAGTCCATGCATGTTATTCTAGGCTCCGTATACCAAGTCTATCGCTGCAGGACAGCAAACATGACATGGTGCTTCCAGGGTAGTGACAATATTCTTAACTGTTTACTTTTCTATAAAACTAAAAATTCTTTAAAAGAAGAAAGATCACAGATATTTCAAAAGTTAAACTGACTTGACGGCTTCAAAATATACCAAGGCCACTTCACTAACATCCAAAGATTTAACAGGACTCATAAAATACTATTCCTTTCCAGCTTCAGGATAGTCTAAATTATCAGGAAAATAATATGGCATTCTGGACCAGCCAACCTATCCTCAGTTTTAGATGTCCTTCCTGTGTATGCTATGCTGATCACACACCTCTTTGCCTTCCCGTTGTTCTATATCCTGATCCCAGAATGCCTTTTCTTTAAAAACATACCCATATCTTTCACTGCACAGCTAACTCCTACTCACCCTTTAACACTCAGGAGGTAGAGCACTACCTCCTGGAGGCTCTCTTTATCTCTTCAGTAACTCCTGCCCCTCCATCACACACTGACATGATACAACTGTTCATGAATCTGCCTCAGTGGTGGAGTGTGACTAAATTGATAGTAATGTCAGTACCTGTGGTGCTGAACAGTGCAGAATATTCTCAGTAAGATCTTCCTGAACAAACAATGACCAAAAAAGAGTTTAGATTATTAGGGCTATTCATGCAACCTACGTAAAGTCAAACTATAACCTAAATTTTAACCCAGGAAAGTTATTCCCTTGGAGATCTGAGATTTCAGGAATGAGGTATCCAATGCTCCAATTAGATAACTTAGTATGGGGATAGCATACTAGGAGGATAACGGCTTAGGGGTCACAGAACTCTGAAAGGCCAAATGTTTTAAGCAAAGCTTTGGTAAATGCTTCACCATAATTGATTGCTGTATTCTCCCAAGGACATCACCAAAGTAGATGGTTTATATATTGCGAATGACAGAAAAATATATCTGCTTTATATGCCAGATGCATAGAAGTCAGAGGCAGTACTTTCTCTAAGAAATGAAGGATTCTGTCCCATGGCCTTCATGAGACAAAAAATCAATTTCAGTCAACAGATTTGAAAATGAAATGCAATCCTAAAGAAAAAAAAACTAGGGTGTTTCCACCATTTACAGCTATACATTACTTGTAGGATCCATATCCAAGCTATGGTCTTTCCTCTTAACATTTCCATTAGGCAACTCCATCTCCTGTAAGATCTGAACTACTCATCTATGTGAGACAGCCCCAGCAGCATGCAGCAGGTCCCTTAATTTGGGGCAGAAGGGCATCCATTTGCCTTTCCTAATTGCTCTTGCATTGTTTTCCATCCTTACGCCAGCCCTGGCAGGCAGACCTACGTGGTACTTACTAATGGATTTTGCATCTCTGCCTTCCAGTCAGGTCTGGGGCCTGAGAGACACAAGCAATAGATGCAATAGATAACAGGGAGGAATCAAAGAGGAAGGGAGCCACCAAACCCAATGCTCATCCATTTTTATAGCAGATCAAAAGCACACAGATTGAGGCTTGTTAATATAGGAAGCTATGAGCTCCCGATCTCAGCTTACCTGATTCAGTGGGTTTGGAGAGGGGCCTGTGACTGTGTAGGTCTAGAAAGTTCCCTGGCGATGCTCTCCTGCTGGAACCTCTGAGAACCTCTGTCACAGCTCTCTCACTGACAGCTGGCTACTGAACTGCTGAAATCTCTCTATTGAACTCAGTGTGAATTTTAACTTGGCTGGGCCACAGTACCAAGTATTTATTCAAATATTAATCTACTTGTATTTCTGAAGTCACACTGAAATCAGGGGACCTCCCAGTAAAGCATGTGAGTTGGCCTCATCCAATCAATGGCAGGTCCTCAACAAAATGATGGATCTCCCCAGCAGAGGGAATTTCGCAGTGGACTATCTTTGCAATTAAACTGAAACTCCTCCTTGATCTCCACTCCGTCTACAAGGCAGACTGTAGATTTACTAAACCTCTAGAATCACACGATCAAGTTATTAATTGTGTGCCTGGCTGTGTGGAGGTACCCCAACAGTTCTAGAAACTGTTTCCTAACCTCTACTTCTATCTTCAAATATGCTGACAGTGGTCTGACTGCTATGAAATGACCATCTCTCATCATTTCCCAATTTTTACACCCTTGTAAACAGTCCCTATACAGTAACCACTCATTGAATTATCTGTTCCAAACACACCATCTACTCCCTTGGTAACCCTGACTGTCACAATATTCTTTAAATTTGAGTGGAAATGTCAACTTCATTCTTTCTTTCCAGGCTTGTGTTTCCCTGTTGTGTTCCCTCTTATGATTAATGACACCACTTCTACCCGGGTACTCAAAACTCTAAACTCATTGTCAGTTTCTGACTTCACATTAAGTTCTGGTCTAATTTTCTGAGTTCTCTACAAGTCTGTAAAACCCTTAACAGAAAACATGTCATCTTGTTTTTATATCTCCAGGACCTAATGTAGCATGTATGATGCCTTTTCCTAAATATATATGCTAAGCAAATAAAATCACTCAGCCCAATATACATGGAACCTTCAAGACTATAAAGTTTTGACTTTCTATGCCTGAGCACCTCTGCAGATACTAGAATTCATGGATGCTTAAATCTTCTGTCATAAGGTATAACATTTTCAGGTAATGTAAACACATCCTTCTATATACTTTAAATGATTTTCCTAGATTATTTATAATCCCCTATACAATGTAACGTCATGTAAAGAGTAGTTACAGTGCATTGCTTAGCTAATAATGACAAGGGGAAAATTCTGAACATGTTCACTATATAACTGTGACTTCTGTTGAGTATTTTCCATTCCAGGTCAAATAATATGGGGACACAAAACTTACAAAAGGCTGGAAGGATGAGAGTACTTCCAAATGTTCGTGAAACTTGAATTTGTGAGTAGAAAAATGTTCGAAAAAAATGAATGCTGTTTTCACAAAAAGCTTTTTCTAAGAACATTTTTGGAAGATATCTCAAATATGACTTTCATCTGCACTGAGTTTCAGATAAAATGTTCAGTTCCTACCCTACCACTTTGAAGACTTAATGTTAGCATGCTAGGGTTTGGTTATTTATCCAAAACAGTTGTATCCAGGTCTTCATCTCCATTCCCATGTCCAAAGCCACAGCTGTACTTCCTTCACTGTGATCTCCCTTTCTCCTCATTGATCTTGTCTTGAGTCTATGATAATGACTCTTTCTTCATATTCAATGACTTCCTATTATTCAACAAATGCCACCTAAATTTCTTAGATCTCAGACCACAAGGTTCTTGATAATGTGGTCTCAAGTTAACCTCCCAGACTAACCTTCTGTGAACTCTGCTCCTCTGGGGCTGTTCACCTGCACATTTGGCCTATCTCTGATTTCTCCCCTTTGCTGAAAACCATCTGATCCTCATTTTAAAAAAATGTCTCACTTATTTTTAAATTGATGATTGATGCACAATTATGCAAATTATAGCATACAATGTGATGTTTTGATACAGATTCAGTGTCATAATGGAATTAGAGTAATTAACTTTTCTGTCATTTCAAATCTTCAGCCTCTATGATAAGAACATTAAAAATCATCTAGCTATTTTTTAAATGTAAGCTATTTACCTAAAGCTAACCTACTGTAACCAAACACCAGAACTTGCTCATGCTAATTGTAACATGCACCTCTTGATGAATCTCCACTCATCCCTTAAACTCTTGCTCATTCTCCAGATAGAACAACTTTATTTTTAACTTCTATGAAAACAACTTAAAAACAAAAGAAAAAAAAGATGACACATGAAAAAGAACACCCCCCCCTTATTTAGAGGTTACCACAGTGCAAAATGTCTAGTCCAGAGAAAGTTATTATTCACTCAAACATTTCACACTCCTTTATGGAAAAACACTGAAAATCTTTTCTAATTGTCTTAGGGAAATTTGCTATGTATTGCTAGAATCCCCCTACAATGCAAGAGAACATCAGAACTTTTTACTCCTATATAATTATAACTCAGGGTATGTTTATCTCCACTCTCAATAAATCAACTGTTTTGTACTCCAAACACAAGTGAATCATCTAGTGAATCCTCTTTCTGCACATTTAGCTTGGCCTGATGATCTCCAGGTCTGTCCATCTTAACACAAATGACCTTTTGTGATAGAACAATATATTATTTTGTATATGTGCCATATATTCTTTATCCATTCATCAGCTGATAGACACTCGGACTCTATTTCTTATTTTTGTTTCATAACACTGCAATACATGTGGTAGTACAGATGTTTCCTCAACACACTGCTTCACTTCATTTACACATGTGTGAACCCAGTAGTGGGACTGCTCAATCATATCGTATGTTCCATTTTTAGTTCCTTGAGAAATTCCATACTGCTAGTCATGTATCTGCACTTCTTTACATTCCCTAACAGTGTGTAAGGGTTCTATTTTCTCTACATCCTTACTAGCATTTGTCCTTTTATTTTATGAATACCAATATAAGTGCAAGGAGGAGGTATCTCATTGTGGTTCTGATCTGCATTTCCTTGGCAATTTATCAGTTAAGCAACTTTTCATATACATGTTGGTCATCTGTATGTCTTTAAGAATCACCTGTGTAAATCTACTAGCCATTTTGAATTAGATTTCTTGTATTTGTATTCTTGCCTTGAATTCCTATATATTCCGGTTATTAACCCATAATCAGATGTAGAATCTGCACATATTTTCTTCTGTGTTTTGTTTCTTCCCTTTGTTGATTATACCTTTGGGGTAGACTTGGTTGAGTTCAGTCTGGCTGGCGACCTCTGACCCTCACTGGGTAGTTCTATCTTTAAGTTTGTCAAGCTTCCTGCTATTATCTCTTAGAATGTGCTTTATACCCATTTGGCTTTCTGAAGTCTCCCTAACCCCTATTTACTTGAAGATTTTTCTCTTACCATGCTGTCCCAATGTTTCTTACACTGATACATTTCTCTTTCCAACTTTGCATGTTCAAATAGGTGAATGGAGTGTAATTTACTTCTTGGTTGAGCAGAGATCACCCCAGAATCTTACTCAGTTGCTGCACTCCGTCAGGATTGAGGCTGATGTTTTTAGGTCCCACATATAAATGAAAGCAGACAGTACCTGTCTTTCTATTTCTGGCTTATTTTCCCAACAAATGTCCTCAGCTTCAATCCATAATGACACAAATGACAGGATTTCAGGATTTCATTCTCCCTTTAGGCCAGTAGTATTACGATATGTATAAGTACCACATTTTTTAATCATTATAAGTGCAAAGACACTTAGATCAATTTTCTATCTTGGCCATTGCACACTGTGCTACAATAATTGCAGATGCACAGGTATATCTTCAATGGAATAATTTCATCCCCCCCCCCCAGATACACATTTTTAAAGAACGATAAGCAATTGCATGTCAGTAAGTTTGGCAGCTTATAAGATATACATGCATGTCTGCAAGAAAAAATTTCAGAAAAAAATGACATGAGCAAAAAATTCTGAATAGCCCTCATATATTTTGAAAATGTTTTAAATCTTCTCCTAGAAATATGTAAGGTTCAAAATGTTTGCACGGGTGAATTCTACTAAGCCAGTAAGAAGGAATAGTAACATAGCAGCATGTTCCTTTAAAAAAAGGGGGGGGAGAATTGAGTATTTTCAAAGGCATTTTAACAGAATGAAATAACCCTGACACCAAAATCCAATGAGTACAAGAAAAATTACACACCTGTGTTCCTAATGCAAGCTTCTAACGTGTAAATATGTATATATCAACTTAAAGGAAAAACACATCAGATTTTTCATTCTCTCCTTTTAGCATGTCTACTCTTAGAGATTCATTCACATTTTCACACTGAAGGTAATGAATCCTTTGCTTTGGAGTCCGTACTGGTACACATTTCTTTTAGGGCAAGTCTAGTGCTCATGGACTCCTTCAGCTTTTGCATGCCACTCATTTGTGCAAGCATCTATCAGAACTCTGTCTCTGCCCCTGCCAAGAAGTCAATCCAAAGTGATTTCCCATTGCTTCCAATATTTTCAACAGCATTAGCTATGTTTCTTAGCAAGAACCCACCAATTTTATGGCTTTTGAGATTATGTAGTCTCATTGCTCAAATGAGGCTGTGGACAACAACAGGTCCCACAGAACAGTGTTCTACCCCAACCCCAACAAACCTCGTGTACAGTCATTACTACAGAGCAGAAAACAAAGGCTACAAGCTTCTTGAATGCTGACCCACTGCCTATGCCAAGGCATGCCTGTCAGTAACTGGAGCTCCTTGTCTCCTGTGTGAACATTACTGGCACAGAGAGAAAAAGAGTCCCCTCTGTAGGTGTGAAGAAATTGTAAACACTCTGAGACTCTGTAATTAACTTTACTGAGCTTTTTTTAAAGAGAAAAGCCATGCACAATGTGCTGTATTCATGCCTTTCATACTTTTATAAAGTTTTTATTTTATATAAATTTTTCCCAGGTTAGAGCATCTACATTTAATGAGCACCTTGAGTTCAACGTTTCAAATCTTTGTGACTTTGCAACTGACCCCTGCTTTAAGGAACATTGGAATATGTGCAAAATAAACAAATACATAAAAGAGAAACAAAAAAACCTTTGCATTAATTGTGGAACAGCTGCAAACAACACCATTAAATATCCCTGGTTAATAGAAACACTTATTCAAATTAATTTTCTCATTTATAAAATCCATGTAATAAAACAAATTATTCTGATTGAGAAACTGATTTCCCATTTGCCTTACAAATCATCCCCGCAACATAACTGAAGGCATGCTGGCTGATTATTTTTATCATGAGATACCAAGTGCTACTAAAACTGTTGCCCCAAGATAGAAAACATTTGGTACTATTCACAAAAGGGTAGATGAGTCCTGGGTGAAGTGTTACTTCATCTGGAGTGTACACAGCTGAGCTGAAGCCAGAGAGTTGCCCCATAAGAATGTTCAGACACTCCCTCTGCTTTGTGTTTGCTCTCTGTTAATGAAGTTCTCATGGGCATCTATTCGAGGCAAGCATATTTGTTATCATTGCATTCTTTGTGCTCAGCATATTGAATGTTACTGTAGAAACAGGTAATACGGGAAAACACGAAAGAAAAAAAACTGCTGCCATCAGATAATCTTTGTTTCTGAGTTTTCAGGTGAAAACTGAAATTGTCACACGTTTTCCCTCCATTTCCTCTTAAGAACATGAGTAGTGGTACTGACTTCAAATGCAACATGTGGCCTTTGGAAGGCTCTGACTTCTGAGATGTACTCTGTTCTCATTTATCTGCTCATTTAGAAATGCCACTGAAATTAAGTCTCAGATACAAAGGGGGCCACTTATTCCAGCAGCGGCACCCAAGCATCCCCTCCCATTTTCCACATGCTCAGGAAAGAAATGTTTCTCTGTTCTCTACTGCTGCGACCACCTGAGAGCCACAGAAAGTCACCTCCATTCTAGGTTCCTTCAACCGCTCTCACATTTGTATACGTGCATTTACATTATGGGATTTCATCTAGCATTCACATTTTTTTTAAAAAAAGACCAAATATAATGAGATTATTAGCTGTTGAATCAATAATGTCTCACTGATTATCAGTCATTCAATTAAAAAATCATCAAGTGACTGGGAAGGGAAATGGAGAACATATGCATGACATTTGTTCTTACAAATTAGAGTAGGTGGTACAACAGCCTGCCAAAAATGCTTACACCTAATCCTAGTAAAATGTGAATTTGGCAAAAGTCATTTTTGCAGATGTCACTAAGGTTACAGACTGTAAAACAGGGAGATTTATTTGGGCTTATAGGAGTGTGACCCATCTAATCCTAAGAGCGCTCAAAGAGCAGAGAATTTCTCTGGCTGGTGGAAGTGAGCCAGGGCAGATTGAGAGGTCACCAATTCCCAGAAGGGGAGGAGTGATGGTGCCATCAGTACCTCTGAAATACACGCCCCACAAACAAGGGCTTAAAGGGCAAGAATGAGGCTGACAAGGATCCCTCATGAAGCCCAGGGATGCTCCTGGCTCTAGATCTTCAAGGCAACAGATCCTGCCAGCACCTTAAACCACTTCACAAGAGAAATCTTCCTGTATCTTCCAATTAAGAGCCCAGCTGCCTAACTTCTTCATGTCAGCCTTGACAGAGAGCAGAGAAACCAGTAGAATCAAACCAGATTCCTGACACACAGCACTGTGAGACACTGCACCTGTATTGCTTTAATCTGATACAGACAGATGATTTGGCAGCAAGAGGCAACAGATAGACGGAATCACAGACACCCAGGGCAGCACTACACTGCAAAGCAACACATTTCATAATTAAGCAGAATAGGCATGGTTCTGCAAGTTTTCCAGGGATTCATTTTATGGAAAAAATTCAATGAGGATTGGAGCACTTATAAAAGTCTTCATATAGGAAACAAGAATTGAATTAGCTGGGGAAAATGCTATTAGATAAAAAAAAAAGAAAAAATTTCAACAACGTGACACTGCACAGCAAGGTCAAGAACAAGCAAGTCAGGATAGCTGTCGGACAGCAGCTCAATGTGGAGCGGCCAACATTTCTGGTTAGTGTGGATAATAAAGCTTATGAAACAGTGGTGTGAGTGCTCCTCTCAGATGTCACTCTTGGCCCCAGTCAACACACGGATGACAGGGAAGGGAAGCTGCAGACGCACACAGTGAGGAGGCCTCCCCCACGCTGCAGGTCATCTCCAAAGCATCGCTCCATCAGTGGGTTTTGTCTTCTTGGTTTCTGGGCAGGACAGCATTGCAACAAGGATTCCATAGCTGTGGGCCCTAATGTAGTCCCACATGTCAGACGATTCACAATGGAAATGCATATTCTCACAGTCTGGACACTTGGAGGATGCAAACAAGTGTTAACAAGATCATGCACCTCTGTTAAGCTGCACGGAAAGGTCCTGTCTCAGGCATCTCTCCAGAGAGTAAGGAAGTCTTTAGTTTGTGAGACTGTAACGCCAGAGTTTCCAGAACTTACTCCTTATATGCACATGGTTCACCCTTCCAGTATGCCCACATCTTAATTACATGTCTAAAGGCCCTACTTTCAAGTAACATTAGGATTTCAACCGATGCATTGTGGGAGACATAATTCAATCCATGGTTTTGGTACCATAAAGTTTGAACACTGTAATTTCATTACAATAAGCACCCCTCCCACATTGAAAGTCTTCCAACCAGCAACCCAAGCTCTGCTCTGCATAAAGTGAGCCTTTCAGGCATGTGACTCACTCACTCTCACACCACTTTCTTCTTCTCATGGAACTTCCCTCATCCAACTCCAGAGACCCCAGTGGTTATCTATATCTTGGGAGGCTCTTCCATTTCACACACTGGAAGTCAACAGCCTCATGCTTATTTGCTTTGTAATCACTGCATTGACAGGCTCAATGATAAAAGACACAACATCAATCTTAATCTCTTTGCACCTGAAATTGCATCATTTCATCACTGTAACCACTCTATACGCTTACTGAAAAGTTGGAATGGAAAAAGTAGTTTGTTCAGGAGTGAACAAATAGTCTAGGAGGTAAGGCAATCACAGTCCATACAGGGATACCCCAGTTTGATTTCAGTCTAATTCCTGATTCTAGTTTCCAGCTCTTTCAGTGTGTAAGAATCCGTGGAAAAGGCTCAGTGATTGGGTTCCTGCCACCTGTATGGAAATCTGGATTGACTTTGATATTCTGATCTTTGGCTCAGCCATGCCTAGGTCGCTGTGGGCATCTGGAGAGTGAGGCAATACAGAGAGACTACTTGTTTTTGAGTAGTCCATTTAAAAATACATCCAAAACTACACCTATAAAAACAATGAATTAAACAATAAAAGTAGTTTCCCACAGAAACAGTAGTTTCCCACAGAAAAAAAAACTCCGGGCTAATTTATAATTCAAACATTTGAGCTCGTCTTCAATGCGTCAATCACTTGGGCAAACACATCATATACAAGTAAATAATGACACCAATGCTAACATTCAGCCTTCCATCCGAAGCCGGGAAAGTGCCACCTAGTGGCCAAACGCAAGAACTACATGTCAGTGCTCTACTAAGTTTTCAACTCCACTGGGGGTCTCCAGGTCATTCAACATGTTTCCTTGATGAAAATCCAAAGTATAAAAATAGTTTTTAAATTCCAGTTTTAGAAGCACAAATGGCATTAAAATTTTAGCAGTGGTGACTCTCCTCAAACCTAGGAGTATTAAAGCAAGACAAACTGGTGTCCAGAATACTGCACAGGGATGTCCTCTCTTGTGAATGTCAAGGGCTGGCAGAGCAGAAAGTTAGAATTTTTCAGATCTTAAGACTCAGGAGACATAGCATACTCCTTTTTTCTCCACAAATGATGATGTCAATCAGCTTTTTTTTTTAAGTGTTCCTCCTTGGTTTTGCTCCATGCCTACTTGGATCATTCATATACAGAACCCAGAATCCCCAAAAGCCTATGATTTCCACCACCACCCTCTCAGCTCTCTCCGAGAAATGCTGAAAGCCAACAAGAGGCACTTTTAATTTAAAATCATCTCTATCATAGCCAAGGGTGAGTGTTTTCAGACTTCTTTTAAACAGTTGTTTACTGATTACCTTTAAAATTCACACCATGCTAGAAATTAACAATGTGCGAGGAACACGGGCTCAAAGTACGTTACCCACATTTGCACGAGTCACAGCATCTTATGCTGAAAGAGGACTGCTCAATGCAAAGTGTAAACACGCTGTTTCAGCACAGTCCACATATTTATTTTTGAAAAAAATTCCTTCTTACCTGTAAACACAGAATTCTTTTATGAGATAAAAAAGCTAGCGATCAATCAACATAGCCGGAATTCTTTTCTTTGAATACCATTGGATAAATGACATCCTATTTCAATCATCCATCCCACTGGATACCCCGTGCTACCTCTAGGGAAACACTCCATTAACTTGTTGGACACGACAGCATTTTTTTTTAAATATTGAAGTATTCATAATACAGTCTTATCAGAAGACAAGCCAGGAAGCTGAGCACTAAGAGAGTCACTTGTGGCTACTCTGAAATCACCGTCTGCAGTTAAAATCACTGTGTGTTAGAGAAGCAAGTGCTTCTGAAGAGCAGGAGTCCCCCGACAGCTGTACGTTATTAGTCCCCATGACAGAGAACACATTAACATGAAGTTCCAGTGGCATGCAGATGACACCGGAGGACTACGTTGACGCTTTCTCTGCTATAAAAGGCGCACTGCAGCAGAGAACTGGCTGAGGCAACTCCAGTGTTTGTCGGCGTCTCAAGACCAGAGGTGTTCTAAAATGCTCTGCTGCCGTATGCTCCACAGGCTTGAACAACTGCATTTGAAGAGAGCAAGAGTGGACAAGGAAATACTCCAAACAACACTTGGAACACCTGAGGCGGAATTAACAGAGTTGCTGCAGGTAATATCCCAGCATTTCAGTAGTTGTGTGTGCACATATGGGTGGTTCTACAGGCCCCATAAAGCCATGTGCTCTCACATCACAGTGTTTTCCAGGTGCCTTAACTCGACCTCCTCTGTTTATAGAGACATTTGGCTTTGGAGCCCAAATCACAGTTTACTGGACAAAACTCAAGACAGCTTGATCTTTTTACTGGAGTAAAACTGCAGAATGAAAACCTTTCGGTGCTGAAACTCCAAAATACATAGCTTCTGCCTAAAGGAATTTCCAATTCAGACGCTGAAATGGTATTTACCTACAGGTCCTTGGAAAGGTGCAGTGAGGAGCAGGGCTTAATTTTGCTGTTTGCTTTTACAGCTTTCATTTCCCTATTGATTCCAATTCTAATTTTCAAAGGAACTTTTATTTTCTGCATTTCAGTTCCCTTAACATCTTAACTTTTGGTTTCTCTGTCATGTCATAACTGCACTAGATGAATTCCAATTCAAAAGAACTCATCTCTTGAAGCCAGCCTTGCAATCTGAGTAAGATCCCTCTCTCTTATAACTACACTAAATAATTAATCTGTTTGGTGAGTCAGGATTCTCAGAACTTACCTATCTTGAGCATGGGTATATCTCAGCGGAACAAAACAGGGATCAGTTGAACATCTGCTTTAAACACCGCACTACCTAAGCACGTGGACAATATAAAACAAGTAAGGCACAGACAACAATGAGAACAATCCCAGATGCTCAGGCCAGATGTCAATTTTCAAATGGCTCATTGTATCTGGGTCTGTGTGGTGAGAGTGCACAACCGGGAAACGCTCCTGCGAAGGCAGCTAAGTGCTTGCATCTTCTTCATGATATAAAAGGTACGTCTCCCAACAACCTGCGGTGGTCCAAAAACATCACTCATCACGGTGCCAAAAGGGTATAAAAACTCCTTCATCCAAAGTGTTCATTTGCTGCAACATTCAAATCTTGGTTATAATCACTGAAGCAGAGAAGATAACCTTACTTGCCACCCTTTCTTTGTCCTTGCTGAAGATTCAGTCAGAAAACAAGATGGCAGAAAAGACAAAGCTAATTATCGTGCTTTCCTATTGTTATTCATTATAAAAAGAATCTATACACCACAGTGCGGAAGATTCAGGGATTGTTTATAGGAGATTCTATCCCTCATCTGGCCTGCAAATCACGTACACATTCTTAGCAACTTTAGGACCACAAACTTGCCTGACTAGCCTTGTCTTCTAAACTCCATCTCCCTGGATTCCACTCTTTCAATGCCCCTGTCCTCCAGGAGAAAACTGGATAACTTTATTGGACTGGCCTATCTTATCAGGGTAGTCTTGGAAATTGGAACCAGAGTAATGTTAAAAGAATTAGAGCAAACATTGTAACATGAAGTAATGAGCTATACTTAGGATTCAGGAAAGTTTTCAAAACCTGAGGTGTGGTCCATCTGCATCAACATGCTTGCCTCCGTGCTGTTTAGATGGATGACAGGAGACTTGGACAGCATCAAGTATGGACAGAGACACAGCAGTGGTCTTTAGGATGATTTCTGCTTTCTCTCACTCTCCAAAATTTCCATAGTGCCAAGAGTGATAACCCTGACATAAAGTGACAGTGACACTGAAACCCTGCTCATGGAGTTACTAACTTTACTTCCCTTAGGAAACCCAAACTGTAATATTACAATAATGTTTGTATTCAAGCCATTCATAAGCCTATGACCCAGTGATACTATTCCTGATTGCCTTCAAGAAAAGTTCCTGAGAGATCCAATATGACTTCTGATTGAAGTCCTAGTCAGTGCTGTCTGTAACAGATTCTGTTTGGATGCTGACTAAGTTGGGGTGTTAGTCACACAGTGTGAATGTGTATAGCTGTGAAGATGAATGCTGCACAGCTGTGTGCCCTGGGTGAAAATCAGACAGATTTCCTGAGAATGGGACTACAGAAAGGGCAACAGAACAGGCTGACACTAATGAAAGACGCTGGGTCTGGTGGATCTGTGCGTTAGGTTGTGAAACAGCAATGTGCACCAAAGATGGGAGGGACATGCTGTTAAGATCTCCTGCCAGGCTTGGCCCTGGATTCAACTCTCTAAAGTCAACTTCTCATTCCATGTTGGTTCTGCAGGTATTCTGAAGTAGTCCTAAGTTCCTTTTTGTTTTTTAATCATGAAAAGAATAATTTCTAGATGCTTCATCAACTTGTCAGGTGAGTTTATTTCAACAATATTTCCGTTAATATCATTAGTATTCACTAGTCAAAGAATGTTTGACTGCCTACTATAAGCTGGTGCTGGGTTTGGTGTTGAACAAAGGGAAGGGGTGAAAAAATATGTGGTCTTCATTCTGAGGAGAGGCCAACATGAAGAACTTGTTCTGGAAGTATCCTGCAGACCACTGTGGGCAACGCCATAGCATGGGGCATTATCAGGGAAGGAGTAGTAGATAATAAATGATATCTTTCCCCTCTCATTCACAGAGAATAGAGGATGATGAGGACTTGCCAATGCAAAGAAATGGCAGAACAACTGACCAAGAAGGCACACTGACATTAATCACCGATGTAGTGTACTGCAAGTCATTCTGCCTGGTTCATGCCCAACAGCTGTAAACTTAATCTAGAACAATATTTCCATGCATCTGATACATAATTATGATTGGTTTCTTTAAGTTGCCACCTGAACTTCAGAAAAACTTAAATGGCTGAATTATACTTCAAGAGACTGGCTGTTACATCCTTCAGTTAATCATTGTCCTGGATGTTGGTCATTTATATTACTTCTTTGTTCTTGGGCATAGAGCTGAGATAAATGTTTTGCTTTGTGTATTTTTTCCTGTCTTTTAAATTATTACCTTGGGCAAGCTTTCCTTATCTTAATTTTAAATACACACACACACACGCATGCATGGATGCATGGTGGCACAGGCAGGGAGGAAGCACAGACATATCACATTTAAATTTAGAATCCTTAAGTTTGCAGAATATTTCACATTCTGTAAGCCATAAAATGGGTATCTTTTATTTGTTTCAGCATAGACTTGAACTCTTTATAATTCTTCACATACATGAACTGAAGAATGGAACTACAATCACCAAAAAGCTTTGAGCTTATAATCTGGTTTCAGGTGGCTTGTATTTCTTCAGTTTGCGATTTTAACTATTTTTTTTCCTTTTCACAGTCTCTGGTAGGCAACCTTACATAGTTCATTGTTGCGATGGTTTATGTTCAACAGGCTACATTCTAGATGACAGGGATATTCTTTTTTTTCTAGATCCGAAGTATGGCTTTATTTTTTTTTATTAATTATATTGCATTATGTGACACAATTTTATAGGCACTGGGATTCCCCCCACAGCTCCCCACACCCTCCACCCATGGTGAATTCCTCCACCTTGTTGCATTACCACAGTTCAAGTTCAGTTAAGACTCTTTCATTGCAAACATATACCAAACATAGAGTCCAGCATCTTATTGTCCAGATAAGTTCAACGGCTTCTTGGGGAGACCATCTCTGGTCTGAAGGTAGAGCCGGCAGAGTATCTTCCCTATCAATTAAAAGCCCCAATATAACATCAGCCACAATTTATAATGTTATGGAATTGATTGACATAGTATTGAGTAACCAATATGTTGAAAGAAAAAGAAAGAAAGAAAAGAAAAAAATGCGAGTTCTTAACTACATCCTGTGCCTTCTTCATTGACATTTCAATTTTAGTTTATATACAACTGGGTTCTATACACCTTACAATGGCTATAGATTGCTATTCAGCTGTCTCGTGTCTATTTTCATTATAGTATTTAGCATTTTATAGCGTTGTAGCATAATGTTGCTGAACCTGGCTGTTTTTCGGGTAGTCTAGACTGGCCTATAACTCTAACAAGACATATGTCAACAGTTTAGGTACAGAACAGTTTTAGGAGGGGTGTGCAGAGAAATTTTCAGTACCATAGTGAGGAGTAACTAATCTTTGCGTCCCACCTAGTAAGGTATAAGTGAATCCACACTGACCATTTCTAGTCTGCTTCTAAGCTTTCCTTGTTGTTCTTTATCTATTCTAGATTTTTTGTTAGTTAGTTAGTTAGTTAGTTAGTTAGTTAGTTAGTTAGTTAGTTAGTTTTGAGGGGTTTCTGGAGTGATCCTGATGGTAATTGCTAGAGAGGGTGGGGACCCAAAGTTGGAACCAAGCAAGGACCAGAGAGAGCTCCCCTCCCTAGTCCCGAAGGAACTTTACTGTTCTGTTTCTGCAGACCACTCAGGGCTCCCGGCTGTAGTTCTGTTGTCCTTGGATCCTACAAGGAAGGTTTTGGACTTCTTCCATCCCATGTGAACGATCCAGATGGGGATGGGTGACCTCGGCCTCCGAAGGCACTCCAATTCCCCGTGTCTCCTTGGCGGTTGGGATATAGTCCTTGGTGCCCGTACTGATAGTCCTTGGTGAGGATCTAGGAGTCTTCAGGGTTGGGATACAAGCCTCCTCCTGTCCGTCCGCTCCACTCTGGGATGCCCCCTGCGACAGGGCTATTCTTTAAGGCACCATCTCTGAATGAAGCACTACTAACTGGAATCGCAATCAACAAATGGCTTTCTTGGGGTTCAGCACCTTTCAGGTCTGAATGGTAACAGGACGTAGTCTGTACTAATAAGGACATGGATTCAGGGAGAAAATAGAAAATCTGTGTAATTTCATTACCTTTTTTTAAGATGTATTTATTTTTATTGCAAAGGTGGAAACACAGAGGAGGAGAGACAGAGAGGAAGATCTTCCGTCCGATGATTCACTCCCCAAGCAGTCACAATGACTGGAGCTGAACCAATCCAAAGCCAGGAGCCAGGAGCTCTTCCGGGTCTCCCATATGAGTGCAGGAACCCAAGGCTTTGGGCCGTCCTCGACTGCTTTCCCAGGCCATAAGCAGGGAGCTGGATGGGAAGCTGGATTGCCGGGATTAGAACCAGTGCCTATACGGGACCCTGGCACATGCAAGGCGAAGACTTTAACCATTATGCTATTGTGCCAGGCCCAATTTCATTACCTTATAAGAACAGGAGGTTGTGTAGTGCCATGGCAATGAACCTGAACTTGGGAGTAGGTAACAGTTACAAAACCATCTCCATCCTAGCTATAGAACCTAGGGGAGTTATGTAATTTCTCTAAACCAGTGGTATAAAATGTTGATAATACTAATATAGCATTTTTCATAGTTGCTAAAAATAGAGCTTGCACATAAAAAATGCTCCACAAATATTCCTTGTCATTGTAAATCACACTACACTGTGTCTGTTGTCACAGTGGGTTCTCAAAGAATTCTGCAACAGCTATTGCAAGGTAGCCTATCTGGTGTGGTCAGCAGCACTCCTACTCTTGCGCCTTTCTGTACCTAGCATGGTGTTCATATTTTTATAACAGGATAGAAGATGCAGAAGAACAGTTACTAGCTTACATAAGTAGGATTCCCACCCATGTCCTGAGAACGATCAGAGTGGATACAGCCTGTTTCGTAGAAGATGCAGCCAGGAATCCACTCAACCTGGAGCAGCAGGTCAATGTTCTGAAGCGTTCCAGTCTTCTGTGTTGTCTTTGCTGATGTCTTACTTCCCTTATGCTTTATTCTTTAGCTATGACACACTTATCAACACAGCCTACATACACATTTACCCTTCCATACAAATCCTGTAACTTTCCCCCAGTTCTCTTAAAAACAAAGCCTCTCCTGGTTGATTTCCTTGGCATGACAAGCTTGCAAAGTCCAGTAAACGAATCTCAGATACACAATTAACTAGCCTCTGCTAAATTAACACATTACCAAGTGGGAGATAACTATACTTGTATGAATCTGAAGCAAAATGCAATAATCCAAGTGAATCAGAGCTTCACGCTGCAATTCTGAACACATGAGCAGGTAAGTGAGTAGAAAAAGACAGCATTTTTCAGCAGGGTGATTTTGAAGGCATCTTTTAAATTATAAAGGCAAGGACCTATTTTTTCACCCTGTGACATCAATCTTGTAACAACAGACAGTTGTTTTCTCAGAATGTTTAATTAAAGAAGCAGTCCTTTTAATCCTGCAGCAGTGTGATCCCCAAGTAAGTAGAAATGTGAGGTTTAGAGAATGAGCATATTTTTTTTTTGCAGGTTTTGTTGCTTTTGTCATTTTAATAGAGAAAAGTAATGTACCCATTTCAGTACTGAATGCATTCTCAGGCCATCTCCCTCTGATGCAGACCTGTGCGATTGACCCCTGTCCACCCTGACAGGGCTGCCTGGAACATCTAACAGACCATTCTGTTAGATGCTTTCCATCTGGAATTTGCTGGGAAGAGAAAGAGCTCAACTTAGATTATGGACGTTATTTTAATGAATGTGGCTCCCTCTTCTGGTGGAAGGCCTGAACCAATGAAAGTCATCTGAACTGGAAAATGGGCCTTTAAGCCTCTTTTTCTCCTGGAAATACACACTAACACCAGATCCCTGGCAAGTAACCCAAACAACAATAAATGCACCATGCTTCCTGTGTTCTGCCATGAAGGCTAAGTAATGAAGATATCAGAAACTACAAAGCAGCAACAAGCAGGGAAAAGAAAGAAATCTGACTCTGGGACAGGAAAATGAGACGACAACAACAACAAAGTTCCAAATATTACTTTTTGATCTTTGAATCTCTTTTAAAAAATCATTCCTATAACTGTGCCTACAGATACGGGGACTGAGAAAGAAATTCAACATTGTTTTGGAAAACTACCAGTAACACAAACTCATCTTGGGACCTCAGGACAACATGAAAAAATGAACAGGCAACATAGCCAAATGCTCTATGATGTCTTAATTTGTCATGAGCTCAATCCTGCAAATTAAATTACTTATCGTTCAATAGCTAGAAGTCTTATGCAGCTCTTGGCACGCTAATAGATTTTTTTTAATTTATTGGCAAAATATTTAAGCCCCAACTGTATAATTATTTATCACTGAACCAAAAATACAGACAACTTTAAGGAGACCAGTCAGACATTTATGCTGAAATAAATTTCAGCAGCAAAACAATGCTGTGTGTTAACAATGCACGCTTTCTCCATAAACTCTTAACAGGCTGAGAATTCTAGAGGCCTAAGCTGTGCCTAGTTAAAAAACAAAACAGGACCCTAACATTCAACAAAAGTGCCCTTTGAAAGTTTCACATTTTGTCTCTTAACACATCATTGACTGTTAAATTATATTCATTCCTGAATGACCCCAATGTTTCTGCATCACAAATCCTGCCACTAGCTTCAGGCTGCAGCCTAGATTTATCCTATCTATAGCAAAGGCGTCAGTGTTGAAAACAAAGCCTTGGGAAACCATGCAGAAGGCTCCAGATGAGCAGGGTGAGGGCTGCATCCTCATGCCAGTGGCCATCAGTGAAAATTCAGGGGCCACTCTGTTGGCTCTAGCCCACCATGTTCCCCTCTAGCCCACCATGAAGAATAGGTGAACACTTCAGCTTTGTGGAGAAAGAGAGATTGAGTTGGGATATTACCAAAGACTTTTGTGTACAAGCCCTGTTTTCTGTTCTTTCCTATCAAGAAGCACAACTCTGGGGGGAGCTGAAAGAAAGGAAATGAGTTTGAAATAATAAGAACCATTCATATGCACAGGATCCCTCTTTAATTAAACTCTACTTAGCCTACTCTGAACTCTGGTCAATTAACACTGATTTTTTGAACTCCCTTACTTATCTGCATTGTCCAATTTCAGCAAGAATGAGGCTAAATCAGCTTAGAAAATTCTCCCATGTTCTCATGTTCCACTGGTCTCCTCCTCCTCCGAGATCCTCTAGGTGCAAGTGAAGTTGATCACTGTACCAGCCTTAAGCAGAAACCCTGCTGGGTGAGATAGCCAGAATCCTTCCTTACTATCACTATCCACTTATTTCTTTTATTATTATTTTTTTATTTTATTACAAAATCAGATATACAGAGAGAGGAGGAGAGACAGAGAGGAAGATCTTCCGTCTGATGATTCACTCCCCAAGTGAGTGCAACGGCTGGTGCTATGCAGATCCAAAGCCAGGAGCCAGGAGCTCTTCCGGGTCTCCCACGTGGGTGCAGGGTCCCAAGGCTTTGGACCATCCTCGACTGCTTTCCCAGGCCACAAGCAGGGAGCTGGATGGGAAGCTGGATTGCTGGGATTAGAACTGACGCCCATATGGGATCCCGGTGCGTTCAAGGTGAGGACTTTTGCCGCTAAGCCATACCGCCGGGCCCTATCCACTTATTTCTAAACTCCAAATTTTCCTTGATACATTTGGAATTCAGACCACTTTATACAGGGGTCTCTTCTATTTTTGCAGTTGCCCTGAATAAAATCTGTTTTGGTCATTTAAATCGTTCATGTTAATTCTATATTTATGGGGTACCATGTGATGAGTAAATACAAATAATCAGTGTGTGAAGATTAAATTGGGCTGGCAAACTATTACTCTGATAAATGATTAACTCAAAATAATTCAGTGAAGAAACATTCAGTTCAGTTAAGAAACAGGGAAAAAGCTGCATAGACATTTATCAAGAGAAAAATGCAAATAGTCAAGAAATACTTGAAAAACTACTTAATATTACTAGAAATCAAGGAAATGAAAATCAAACTCACAATAAGATATTATCATATGCCAGGTAGAAGGATAACTAATGAAAAGACAAAAAAAATGCTACTGACAAGGAGAACAAAGAACTCATAAATAGTGCTGGTGGTGAAAGAAAACAGTATGGGCATTCCTTAAATTCTGAGGTAGAACTGCCACATGATTCAGCAACCCCACTACCAGGTACATATCCAAGATAAATGATATCAAATAAAAACTTGTACTCCTGTATTCACTGTAGCACTACTCACTCCTGCCAAGTTACAGAACTGACCAAGGTATTCAGCAACAGATGACTGGATAGAGGAAATGTGATTTGTGCATATACAATGGAATTATTTGGACATAAGAAATGAATGAAATCACGTCATTTGCAGAACACTAGCTGGAATGGAGGACATTATTTTAAGAGAAACAAGCTAGACTCAGGAATCAAAATACCAGATTTTCCTTCATAAGTGGAATAAAGAAATAGAAACAAAAAAGGTTTATTTCAACACAGAGTAGTGCTTTTGGAGGGTGGAGTAAAAGATTCCATGGAGATTCTGTCATTGGTAACAAATCCTAGATGAAGTTCCCAGTGCAAGATGTCACTTTGGGCTCACTATGCTTTATAGTAACTTACTATACATGTTTTAAACAAATAAAATTGAGGACCTTCAAGGCACCAATCACAATGTAAATGACAACAAGAATTAAACATTACAAATCACTTAAATAAAAACCACATAGATTTGCTAGAATGTCATTCTACCCCAATAATACGTGTAATTACTGTTAACCAGCTTCTTTATATGTTTGAAGATGCATTTTGTGATTTTAAATACTTATTCCAATTTTTCAATATTCATCTATAACAGACATATTAAAATCTGAACATCAAATATTCATAAATGAGAAAAGCCACACATTTGGGAATAAGGAGAGGGAATTAAGAAAACAGAGAGAAGACAGGAAAAAATTACACACGTTCACCCCTCCCAGCCTACTGGTTGATTAGAATAGGCCTATAACTAACTTTAGAACAATAGCATTAACTAAAATAAGCATATTATTTGAATTTCCTCATTATTTTCAGTTTTGTAATAATCCTCAACATTTCCTTGACTTTTACAACATTGATGGAATGTGTTTTCAATTTAGGCTTTTCCAATGTTTTCTCTTTATTAGAATGAGGCCATTCACCTTAGATCAGTTCACTATATTAAAACAATATATCTACTCATTATACCAATAGATTCAGGATGCCAAGGGGTTTTTAGTACAGGGGATGTTGGTCTTGGTTACTCTGTTCATGTGGGATCTGACAGGCTTCTCTAATCCAGCCACTATCACCTCTTCATAATCAACATGTATCTTGGATGAGATATTCTAAAACTATCCAAGATATACTATTCCCCAAACTTTCACCCTCTAAGTTCAGCATTCATCAGCACAGATTTAAACAAGCTTGTGTTATCCTAAAGATTAAAATTCATCACTGATGTTATTTACATAATTTTTACTGAAATTGTTCCAGTTCAGGTCATGAAGAACTGCTTCAGTTTAGATTCTTAACTTTACTCAGAAATTTCTTTTTCCATGCATTTCCTTAGTTTCTCCTACATTACAGCATTACTCAGTTCCTATTTCTATTTCTTTATGATTTGGAAAGGCAGAGACAGAAGGTGATTCCAACAGCTTGGGCTGGGAAAGACAAAAGCTGGCAGCCAGGGACTCAATCTAGGTCTCCTCCATGGTTGTCATGGACCCAAATACTTATGCCATCACGTGCTGCCTCCCTAAATACCAGCAGGAAGGTGAAATTCAAAGTGGAGCTGGGAATCACGCCCAGGCACCCTGAGTGGCACTGAACCATTAATCCAACTGTCCACACCATGTTTAATTTCCCTGCCTCAGTTTCTCCCCACTCTCTCATTCACTTTAACGAAGAATGGTGTATAGAAATCAGGATCCAGGCAAGTGGCAAGTGAAATGATATTATTATAAGCCCTCTCTGTGGAAAAAGCCAGGAAAACTATGCATATGTTTAGGTTTATATACACACATATACATACATGCCTGCATATGCACACATGTATGTTTATTTGCATGTATTATCTCTGGGTACATATGTGTCTGTTAAGTATACAAAATGTCTACATGTGTCTCTGTGTACAGAACATATGCATACTGTGTGCATGAAACATGCATGCATAGCCATGGATTTTTACTGGTTGCTCTGATCCCAACCCATAATTACAGTTTTTAACATCTTTTCTTTATTTAGAACTTCTTTTCTCAACAACAAAAGTCTCCTCCAATTATCTGCAGTTATCTACAAAACAGCAATTTCCTTCCTTCCTTCCTTCCTTCCTTCCTTCCTTCCTTCCTTCCTTCCTTCCTTCCTTCCTTCCGTCTTCCTCTCTCTCTCTTATGCTATGGCATTTCATAGACAACTTGGCTAGGACCTGTCATTTCATTCTTACAAGAAACACCTGTACTACTAGATTGCAACATTCATAGACAATCTTAAGATTAAAGCACAGCATGTACATACATTTTTTATTGTCATTTTTATAGCATCCAATCCAAATACTGTTTTTCACAGCTACTGAAACTGGTTCTTCTCCCACTTTTCTCTATTTCATTAATTTATAATACCATGCATATATAAGTTATAGCTAAGTATGAGAGACTAATCTGTTACTATATATATTTAATTTTGGGTTCCCTATACATACTGATTTCAATTATTCGTTTTGGGGGGATTATAAAAGATATGTGAAAAATAACTTACTTTAGAGCTGTAAGACGTTCATACTCAAACAAACTTCCCTCCTTTCATGCTGTCCCAGTTCTTTTTCCACTTTTCCCACTGCACTCATACAATGTCCCTGTGTTATCATTTCAATTTCTGGTTTACACAAATAAGTAAACATGTATCTATTTTTGGTTGTGATCTTCACTATTCAATGGGGAGTATCTGATTATGTTCTTCCGTGCTTCATTCTACCTGTAAGATCACATGTCTTGAAACTCACTCCATTATCAATCCTTCTTCATTATTTTTGAAGCTTCTTAGCACTGTATTGTATGGATATTCTATGGCTCATTCAAAAAATCTATGAATAGATAATGAGGTTCTTTCCACTGTTTTTGGATCACAAAAAAGCTGTGATGTAACCTTATGCATTCATACTTGTTATATTGCTATTGATGTATCAAGTTAGTAGTCATAGAAGTGGGATTACTAACTCTAAGTGCAAATAAAATTCCCTCAAGAATTGAACAAATCTTCACTGCAGCTGGGAACGTGTATCACTTCCTCCACACAGCCTGACCAACAAATTGAGTTGTGATATTAATGAGGTTGCCCCAGTCTAATGGATGAGAAATGGTATCCCAGAAAATGTTTTAGTTTGCATTTCTCCAGTTATGACAAAGCTCAACCATTTTGTGAATGTCACAAGGATATTTTCACAATATTTTTCTGAATTGTGTGCACATATTTTTCCACTTTTTGCACTCTTTAAACATTTTGATCTTCAATTTTGCAAGATTTCAATGAGTTATGTACAGGTCCTCTTTGGCAATATACATTACAAGTATCTTAGCCTTGTTTCTCAGTTGTTTCCTGACTTTATGTTTTCGTCACTCAAAAACTTAGCATGAAGTGAGCTAGTGCTTCATTGTACCTGGATTTTAAGTCCTACCCTAAAAAGACTTTTCTTCTATTAGGGTTGAAGAAGTCATTTGTGCTTTCTTCTGTTGCTTAAATAGGTTTACTTATTATTTGTAGATCCACAGTTCATCAGATTTACTGCTATTCCCAACCATTTGAAGTAACAAAATGTTTGATGTTTTAAAACCCAGGACTCATGTCCATTTATACAAAAACACTCTGACTCCTGCCCCAATTGCTCCACTCCTAACTGGACTGAGGCTGGTCGCAGTAACAGGTATTGAGTGTGGAGTTACTATTTAGAGAGCAACATTTGATTGAAGTGGTGTGTACTGCAAACCCTCTGTTGCATGCCTGCCTCTGTCTCCTTTGCTCTCACCCCAAATGGGAAGCTAGAACTCATATAAGCCTAATTGGGTTAGAAGTGACAGCAGAATAGTGTCCCGCTGGCCTTTCCCCCTCGGAGAGCACACCCTCAGCTCCACATACCAAGCTTCACCATGAAGGACAGACACCACTGGTCACAGTCAGTACATTCAGAGGACTCGCCTCACTATTATTAACACCATCTGAGTCTGTTAAAAATCTTAACTAAGAGCTTAATTTCTCTACAGAGGGCTTTAAATTAATTAGGGGTTTGCATGCTAACAAAGAGACTGATACATTCATAAATCAATCCTGTGTAGGACAAATACACAGGAAGGATGCCTATTCAGAGCAGCATCCCTGTCGGGCTCTCAACAAAAGGGTGCAGGTGTGGAATAGGCCACTGAGACCGGGAAGCTCCCATAATTATTTTGCATCACTTAGGCCACAGCAGGTAATGTGGCAAATCAAAGTCCCAGACGTTCAGCAAGTGAGACCCCCGTTACCATGAAAAGCCACATCATATCACTTTAACCTTCATAAATGAATTGCTATAACACTGATTTATTTTATACCAAGTCTAAGAATTAAAAGGACATTGATCAAAATGATATCCTCTTTCTTTCCTTTTGTTAGTTTCAGAGAGTAACAGATGGAACTATTTTTTTTTTTTGAAAGTGCTGAACACTTACAGAAACCTTTGAAATTGCTGGTGCTTTTTATTAAATGCATTTGCTTCGAGGGCTGCACTCACACACGGTTGTGTTCTTTGTGCAAAACATTACTCATATTCCTTTACACACGGTACTTATGTTTTTGAATTAACTCAGAAGGTTTTCTTTTTTATTATTTTAACAGTGACTTCCAGCCTTTAAATATATCCATGTATTAGTAGTTTTCTCTTGAATCCTTTGATTATCAAACACCTGATACACACATACCGATGGTTTCCTTTCAAATAATTTCTGTGTTTTATTTGTCACAGTAACATCTACAACTCCTGAAAATCAAGAGTCTTGGATATAAAGAAACAAACTATTTTTAAATGCTATAAACAATGCCTTGTACAAATGTCTGGTTACCAACAATCCATAGCAGCTCCGTTTGTAGTAATTTCTTTGTCCAGGCTGGCTGTGCAGATCCCAGCCCATACATTTCCAAGCTCCAAGTTCCAAAGCCCACACACCAGACCCAAATATATTCAAGGATATATAGGTCTCATATAATGAATTCCTCTGAGCCAAATATGTTTTACTGCACAACTACCTACCGTAGAGTACAGTAAGAAACTTTTCAACATTCAAAATAAAAAGGCCCCAGAAAACAGTATCTCAAAGACTAATGATTTAAGGAAGATCAATCCAGATTCTAAACTTTTTTTAAAGATTTATTTATCCTAACTTAAAAGGAAGATAATGCAGAGAGAAGTAAAGACTGAGAGAAAGAGAGGTCTTCTTTCCACTGGTTCATTTCCCAAATGGCTGCCACGGCCAGAGCAGGGCTATTTTGCACTAGGAGCCAGGAACCAAGAGCTTCTCCTGGTTCTTACACATGGATGCAGAGCTATCTTCCAATGCTTTTCCAGGCACATCAGCAGGGAGCTAAATCAGAAGCGGAGCAGCCAGGACTCAAACCAGTGCTAATGTGGGATGCTGGCACTACAGGTGAAAGCTTAACCTACTGTGCCACAGTGCAAACCTCAGATTGCAGATGATTTTAGCTACAAAATACGGACACAAGCACGACAAGCTTTAGTGACACGGGTCTATTTTCTATATATAAAATACAAAAAGAGAGATTCCATGAAGTGTATAAGGCTATTATAAAAACTTCATAAAGGGTAAGTGTCATAGCATATAACTTTTAGCCAGCCATGAGATACCTTCAGCTAACACTAGAATGCCTACTTGAGTTCTACTTCTGATCCAGGGAATCAGAAGTAGATGAAGTTCAAAGAGGCCAAGCAATCAGTGGATGACGGTTCCAGAGTCCGGACTTCTGCCATCCATGTGGAAGACCTCAATTTGGTTTTCAGCTCCAAGCTTTGACCCCTCCAGCCCTGGCCATCACCACCATCAGAGAAGTGAAGCAGTGAATTGAAGATATCCCCATCTCTTCCCTCTCTGTATATATGTATCTGAATGGGCAGATGAAATAAATGTGTTTTTTAAAGTTTATTTAAAAATTAATGATAAGCTTATTCTGGTGGAAAAATTGAAATTCAGTTTTTTCATGATCTACATACACTTTTTGAACATCCATTGTATGTAATTGATTTCAAAAAAATTTTATTCCAAGATAAATTTGTCTTCTTCCATTTCCCATACACTTTTTGAAGTTCCTTTATATATTTCTCATCTACCCATGGTTATAACATGTGGGTCATTTCACAATGTCTTAGGTTCTGCAGCATTCATTATCACTGTAAGCATTTTTTAAAAAAAGAACAAAAGAAACACTGTGGGTTTAGAAAGATTTAATCACATTTTCTGTCCTGCTGGCCCCTAGACAGTTGTGCATGTGTGTCTGCAAACAAAATGCATTCCTCAGGCCTTTATATGCAGTGACCCCTGCCTGACTTCACCCTCTTCAGTAATATGGATTTTTTTCATAATACAAATATATATTATTTCCAAAAATGTTACACAAAAAAACCACTCTTGCCTTGATTCCAAATACAACTATCCATCAACTATTGGTTAATACCCTACCACAAATTTCTCAAACAGTGGCCCATGCCTTGTATTTTCTAGACTTCCATATGAGTGAGATGGTCATGAGGCATTGAACACAGCCTTCATACAGGCATCAGAGAAGATATAGAGCCTTTTACCTCTGATGGATGCTAATAATTCCTTCAATAGCCACAACAGAAATTGAAACCACAGGGGACATGGACTTTACATACAACCTCTTCCCCTAGCAGAAATGAGGTATGAATCCACTCCCCACAACTACCCCCTACTGGGGTGGGTATCAGATAGTGCAGAGACAGAATTATCTGCATCATCCGATAGAAAAGTGACCAAAAACCTGTGTATTCATGGACGCCAAGCAAAGATCAATGACAAAGAACCTGTTCTCTTCCCATTCAAGAGCCGTAAGTCCCCTTGATGCCAACCTGGACCAGTTTCCTACACTTGGAATAAAAAGGCAGATGTTCCCCCTCCTTGCCTAAAGAAGTATAAACATCAGTCAAGCAAAACTTAAACTTTATTCAATGGAAAAAAAAACAACAAATTTAGATCTCACACTGAGTAATATAATCAGTAGATAATACCAAAAAATAGATGCTATAATGATCTGACAGTGATATTAAAAACATTGTGTTTTAAAAAATGTTTCAATGAGCTGTCATTCGATGAAAAGTAGAAATCTTTGGCAAAGAAATCTGAAGTCTCAGCAACTTAAAATTACAAACAAGAAACAAATGGAAATTAAAAAAAAATACTGAAATCTACAAGTCAACAGACTCAACAGCAGAATGGAGGGGCAAAGGTTACAAAGAACCTGAAAACAGAGTAAAACATAAGATACACAACCTCCACCACAGAAAGAACTTGAATAGAAAAATATGAACACAGCCTCGGGAGTATGTGGAATGGAACTCCCACAAAGGGTTTAATATTACTCTCCTTCAGGATCCCTGAGAACATGAAAGAGAGACTTTAAAAGTAGTCAAAGAAGTAAAGAATGAAAAATTCTCACATGTGACCAAGTACATAAACCTCACACCTATGGCAGTCACACTTATGATGAGCAAAGTCAAAGAAAAAATGCTGCAAGTGTTGAGAGATAAATTAAACTATACCTAGGGTTACGATGCTTGGGATGACAGATTCCTCACTGGAACTCACAGAAGCCTACGATGGTGGCACCGCTCTTTTTAAATAGAACTGTCAACACAGTCAAAATAGACCTCAGAAAGAAAGGGGAAACCAGGTGAATCTCAAAAGAAGGAAAACTTTGGAAAATTTGTTAACACCTACATCCACTCTAAATTCACAGCAAAAGTAAGCTGTCTAATGAGACATGAAAAAAATCAACTCAAAAATGATTAGAAACCTAGATGTAAGACAGGAAAACTGTGAAAGAAAATCTAAGGAAGGAAAGCTTAATATTGGCCTCTTGACCTTTTCAAATACTGCACCAAAAGCTCAGACAACAGATGTAAAAACAAACAAGTCAGACGACATAACAACTGAAAACATTCTGTATAAGCCACACAATCACCAACAACATGAGTAGGCATTATACATGTTGAAAGAAAATTCCTGCCAATCATATCTCCAATAAAAGATTAACATCTGTGATGGTTTGCACACGGCTTCTTCCCACAGGCTCATGGTCAAGAAGCCTGGTTCCCAGGGTGGGCCCAACTAGAGAGATGCTGGACCCTGAAGAAGAGGCCTACTGGAACGTTTTTAGGTCATTATTATCCTGGAGGAGGGATTAGTGCTGGTCTCACAAAATAGACTGGTTCTTGAGAAAGGAAGTTGTTATCAGGTCAGGCCACTCACATACTTGCCCCTCTGCATAAAGTTCTTCATCTTTCTCCTTGGGACACTTCATTCCCCAGAACGGAGGCCCATGAGACTTCTTAGTTCAGAAGTTATAAAGCAGACCAAGAAAACATCCAAAATACACATATATCAACAGCACAACTACAAAACCATGATTAAACAAGGGACAAAGGACTTGTAGAAATACTTCTCCAAGGATGACAAGAGGGGCTTGCAGAGGTGCTCACTATCACAGACAGGGGGAAGTAAGTCAGCATTACAATGTGGGATCACACATGCTAGCACATCTACAATCAAAAATAATACAAAAACATCACATGTTGTGAGAGTGCGGAGAAGAGCAAATTTAACTCCCTGGGTTGGGCTGTACATTGGCACAGTCATTCTTGACACTAGGATGAAATTTCCCTTTAACACAATGTCACAACTACCATGTAACTCATGAATGTTTCTTTTGAAACCACAACTGCAGGCACCATAATCAACATTTCAGTGAGTTACTTCCAGCTTCTATATCCATGGTAGTGTTATTTGCCATTGACAAGCTACAGAAACAGCATGAATAAAGAAGTTGTGATGACGTCAATGATGTGGCATAGCACATTAAGCCTGTGCTCACAGTGTCAAAATCTATGGGGCATCAGATCAAGTTCCCGCATTACTTCTAATCCACCATCCTGCCAATAGCCTGGGAAAGCAAAGGAAGATAGTTCAGATGTTTGGGCCCCTGCACCCATATGCCAAGCCTGGAAGAAGCTCCTGGCTCCTTGTTTCAGATCGGCCCAGCCTGGACATTGAGACCATTTGGGGAGTGAAGCAGTGCCTTAAAGATCTCTCTCTGCCTCTTCTTCTCCCCATGTGACTCAGCCTTTCAAATAAAAACCAAATCTTCTTTTAAAAAAGAAACTGTGATAGATCTATACACACAATGTTTTTTTGCAGCCTTAAAAAGGTAGATCTTGTCATTTGTAACAGCATGAATGAACCCGTAAGACATTGTGATAAAATAAACTAGAAACAGAATAAAAAATGTCATGATGTCATGTATAGATGACATCTAAAACAGGTTGAATACAAAGACAACAGAACAGTGGTTCCCACTGGAATGGAAAAAAGGGTAAAATATGGAGAATCAAAGGGTATAAACTCCCAGTTACATGAGTATGGGATGAAACATTCCATTCCATATTTGCACCCTATGAATGCTGAAGTTAATATGCTCTACTGTAAGATAACAAGTTTGAAAAGCCTACATATCAGTATGCTGTTAGTATAGTTCTGTCAATCTTTGTTTTATTTATTTGTTATAATAAAATTTAATAATAATTTTCCTAGATGGCAGACTTCAAGAGTTCTCACCATGAACAAAACAATGATAAAAATAGAATAGGCACGGATTGTTAATTTACTGGACAGCAGTAACCATTTCACTATTTACTCATGTATCGAAAACATATTATATACTTTAAAGACATATAACTAAAGCAACCACCTCAGTGCTTAATTGCACACATGTACCAAAAATGAAGGGTCTTTGCAAATCAGGAGAGAATAAGAACATGGTAAGCACAAAGGGCTTTCTTCCTCATGAGTTTTCTGAGTTATGTGCAACAGTTGAAACAATCATAACACTGTAATACAGGCTTACACAAGCATAGAGGAAAACAAAGATGTGTCATGAATGGCGGAGGGGCAGGAACATAAAGGAGATAAGGTAACACTTGCCTCACTTCAACCGGTAAAATGGTGACGCTAGCAGAGTGATAACTCAGAAAAGCCACACAAACACCTTCACTTGAGAATTCTATCAACAAATCAAAGCAACACTCTAACAACAAAAAAGTTTCCTCCACAGGTGGAGGAGGAAAAAAATGATGCAAACAGAAACACAACAGAAGATAAAACGGCACATTTATTCCACAGCACCAGTTCATTCTCCTTGGTGCAAGTGCTCTATAGAGGCCAACATGCAAATTTAAAAACCCAGGTTCATGTAATGGATTAAAAAGCATGACACAACATGTGGCAAAAAAAAAAAACCCTATCACTTTAAACACAAAACAGGTGGACTGAAAGTGAAAATGAAATTGATGAATTAACATGTTTAACAGATGGAGATAATATGGCAAATAACAACAGAAAAAGTGAATTTCAGTGCAAAGAAAATTGTCAGAGACAGAGAAATACATCGTTTGAGTGCACTATCACTTATTCAAAATGCTTGAGAGTACAAGTGTTTTAATTATTTTAGAGTATTCACCTACGCACAGTGCAGTATTTTAGAGAAGGGATCTATGTTTAAGCATTTATATTTCAAATACATAATACAATATAGTCAAAGAAAAATTGCCATTTTACACAGCTGTATTTTTGACTGTGATGTGTCACCTGAAGTCAAGTATGAAGTTTTCTACTACTATTCTGAGTTATGTTATATTAAGTTGGTGCTCAATATGTTTCAGATTTTAGACATTTCAGATCTGAAATTCACAGACCCAGGATGCTTAATCCAAATTTTTACATAAATGCATATTATCCTCTGTGTCCTAGTGTGTTCTAATGATTAGTAATTGAAACATTACTAAATCCAGCAATATATTCAAAGGCAGTAAATAAAGATGAGAAAATAGTTATTTGAGGTCTCTGGTATTACTCATTGTTATAAAAAGTAGTCTTTAATTCCAAATTATGTTTGCAGAGTTTTATAAAACAATGTATTTCGGCAGAAAATGTTGTATGCTGAGAACTTTTAACTTATTGACTATTGGCAGCTGAGTGATAGTAAGGAATACATCGCTAACTGGTTTACATTGCTACCCCCTATCTTTGAATTCTGTAAATCTTTCTGCACAATTGCACATGCATTCCTGTACAAGGGTGCTTTCAGGCTATTAAAAAACTAAACTGTAAAATTTACTTACAAGCAAAATATTTGTGATTTCTGCATATTCTTACAATAATACATGCATTCTATCTTTTTCAAGACCTCTTATTTGCACGGCTTTTGATTTTTTTGGTAAATGAACTTAACTTTGAAATTCCATTGTCATGAACTTGGAGGTGTCCTCTAATACATACATGCGTGTGCACATGCACATTTATTATGTTTTTGTTACTATGCACTCATGTAAAAATGTGATCATTTTAACATCTTACAAACACAGTAATGAAAGTTAAAGGTGGAACTAGCTCTTTTTGACTGAAAACATTTTAGATGTGGTAATGCCGTACCTGCAGTGCTTATTGTTTAAGGATGTTCAGTTCAGTGTACTCACCAAGCAACCAAACACGGGATCAGAAAATGTAAGCTTGCAATGTTAATGGAAGTTTTTAATAGATGATAATTGATAAAAATAATTTCCTCCCTCTAACACATGTCATATTTCATGCACAGTTTGAGCATCCCTGACCCAGGAACCTGAACTCTGAAACACTTCGAAGTGCAAAATTTTTTCAGCATCACATTGGTATTCTAGATTTTTGGATCAAACACTCTCAATAAACTAAGCTATAAAAATATTCCAAAGTCAAACAAATCCTGAAACTCAGATATCCCCTACTTTCAACTACTTCAGGTAATATAAACTCAATCTGTATATGTCAGGCGCAATATTTTCCTTTTTAAGATTTATTTATTTATTCATTTATTTTTTATGGGAAAAGTAGATCACAATGGCCAGAGCTGAGCTGATCCAAAGCCAGGAGTTTCTCCCAGGTCTCCCACGTGGGTGCAGGGTCAAAAGGCTTTGGGCCATTCTCGACTGCTTTCCCAGGCTACAGGCAGGAAGCTGGATGGGAAGCAAAGCAGTCAGGAAATGAATCGATGTCCATATGGGATACCAGTGTTTGCAAGGCAATGATTTAGCCACTGAGCCATTGCTGTAGGCCTGTCAGGGGCACTACTGATCATCAGGAACCCAACAAGGTTATCTCTTTACTCTTCGATTTCTTGCTTTCCCTTACAATGTCTGCACCCTAATCTTTGTAATCTTACATTTAAGCAAACACAATTATCATGCCATAGAAATCAAATTATTTTTCAGTTCTAATTGCCAACTTCTCTTCTGCATTCCTGGTGATTGTACATATTGTTTCATTCTATAATTCTGAACATTTTTTATTCTTGTCATTTTCATATGCATTGCTACTAATAAATTCAAGAAAAATTTTCAAGAATGCATGTAGAGCCCTGCATTTACTGAAATCAGGTAACAAAGAGGAGGCTGCATTAGATATAAAGACATCATTGCAAAAACTAGGACAGACAGACTAAATAACCAACTACATGTATATGGGGGGGTGGAATCTACTCCATTCAGTTTAGTACTAGTTAGCAGCCTATTTTGCATGGCTGCTCAGAACTTTTTAATGGAAGTACATCCTGGTTCAATCACAAGGGTACTTCAAAACTTCCACAGAAAATGTCACTGAAAGCTTATTTTGACAAAACAAAGCAACCACCTTTTTTTTAACACTTGCAAAATAGGGCAAGGTCTTCACAAACATCATAGAAAATGAACATTATAAAAAGTAAGCATAAACTTCAAAACTTTTTTTTACTAAAATACATTTGTCTTTTAATTTCACTATAAGTTAACCCTTTTCGGGTACCCTTTTACCGGCAGGCATATGAATTAAAGGATTTCTCAAGTTTATTTGAACCTTTGCTTTTCACACTAAACACACCATATCATACCAACACACAGACACACTTTATAAGCTAGCAGCTAATTTCAGAAGTGGATTGGGCAGTGAAAATCTGCGCACACTGACCAATCCACTTTCCTATGGATTCTGCACTTTAAAATTGCTCATCAGGAGAACAGGAATCATCAGTTAAGTATGAAATCATGACACATTGGGGTGAAGAACTCAAAAATTAGGTTCCCCAGTGTGGATCCTGCAGCAGCACATGTTAAACCACATCTGGTCTGTTACAAACTATTGCAAATGTTTGGAGAATAAACCAGCAGATGGAAGACCTCTCTCTCTCCTTCCCTCCCTCCCCGACCTCCTTTCTCTCTTCCCTGCTCCTTCCCCTGTCATTCCCTTCACTGTCTGTCATGCTCCCCCTTTCTGTCAGTCGGCCTTTCAAATAAATCCTTCCAACCAACATGCACTCCTATGCTCATAGCAGCACAATCAGTAATTACAAAAACATGGAAGCAACCAAAATGCCCATCAACAGAGGATTGGATAAGAAAGCTATGGTACATCTACTCCATGGAATACTACTCAGCTATTAAAAAAATCAAAATGCAGTTCTTTGTGGCCAAATGGGCCAAACTGGAAACCATAATGCTAAGGGAAATGAGCCAATCACAAAAGGTTAAATACCACATGTTTGCCTTAATTTAAGATGATATGATGGTATGTATAACATGTTATGTTTTGAATGTTATATGTTGTGTATAAACTAAATTGAAGTATAGGTGAGGTGGTCACAGAAGGTGGCTGGGAACTCGCATTTACTTTTAACATATTGGTTACTCATTACTATGTCAATTAATTCCATAATGATGTAAATTTTTGCTGATGGTATGTTGGAGCTTTCAATTGACTGGGATGATACTCTGCTGGCTCTGTCTTCAGACCAGAGAGGGTATACCTAAGAAGCCGTTGAACTTGACTGGACAATAAGATGCTGGACTCTATGTTTGGTATACACTTGCAATGGGGGAATCTCAACTGAACTTGAGCTGTGGTTATGCAACAAGGTGGAGGAATCCACCATGGTGGGAGGGTTTGGGGAGGGGTGGGAGAACCCAAGTATCTATGTAACTGTGTCACATAATACAATGTAATTAATGAAGTTAAATAATAAATAATTAAAAAAAAATGTTAGACCCGGTGCTGGTGCTTGTGTTGTCATACTGCAAGTTAAGCTTCTCCCTGCAGCACCCGCCTCCAACAACTGTGCTAGTTTGAGTTCCAGCAGCTCCACTCTGATTCCATTCCTTGTTCACTTGGGAAAGCAGTAGACAATGGCTCAAGTGCTTGGGCCACTGCATCCACGTGGAAGAAAGGAAAGAAGCTCCATACTCCTGACTTTGGCCTAGCCCAGCCCTGGCCACTTCAGCCATTTGGGAGTGAACAAGTGAATGGAAAACCTCACTAATGTTCCATATGCGTGCATGCATGTGTGTGTGTGTGTGTGTGTTTAACTCTGCCTTTCACAAAGTAAAACAAATAAACAGTGACAAAAATGTTAGGTCATTTAAAAAGTGATGATATGAAAATAGCATGATAGGAAGCTTCAGAAACTATGGTTTTGGAAAATATAGTTTTCAGATGACACACACTTCCAAATATCTGTAAACAGTCCTGGGTCGAGAAGACCACAGAACAGATGACATGGACAGCCTTACAACACTATTTCCTTGTCAACAGAAGATTTTGCACAGAAATTGTAACCACTAGCATAAACTCATCACCAAGTCTCTGGTCGTTACATCCTCCCTGTAAATCACTATCAATCATTGGCCACATGAATTTTCGTGAAAGCTTAGGCAAATACTCATGGGATATTTTCCTAATCTCCCATGCTTAGACTGGAAAACAACTATCTGAGAAACCATTTACTAAAGATTCTTCCCACAATTTATTTCAATATTGTGAAACTGATTTTCAAACTTGTGATGATGAATAGAACAAAAAAAAAAAACAAATTTTGAAGAATTTGCCAAAGAAAATTGAGGTACAGAAGGAAGTCTTCTCACCAAATGATGCTGTAAAAACCAAATAGTGTCTAATTAAAAAAAACTCAGGTTAGGTTATTGAAAGTATCGAAGAAACCAGGGTTACCATTGTAACAATGAAAAGAAGCATGATACAGTCAAGATTTAAAAACTTTAAACCCCACTAAGGGAATTAAAATCTGGTAAGAAGATAAATACTCTTAAATATTAATTAGCCCTAACCTTAACCTCTCCCAGGCACAGGAGAGAGCAACCCAGATCTGCTCTCCTTCTGGGTTGGCCAACGTGTGTGCAAGAGAAAGGCGCCAGTGATAAAAGCTACAAGACAGCAAATAAGCTTCATGTACACCTGTCACGGTTGAGTGTGCTTATGTGCTTGTTTGGAATCTCTAGGAGATTCTGGTATCCAGAGAGTCTGTTTCACCTGCCAACTTCTTCCTACCATGGTCCTCCATTGAATTTTCATCTGAAATTAGGTGGTCAAAGAGAGATAGAGAGAATGAAGCACAGGGAATAGGAGTCCACTGAATTACTTAAGAATTCCTTCAAGCACTTTGTAGCGAGTGGTAGCAATGTAAGAAGGATGAAAAACAGTTAAACGAGAGTGGCTGTAAGATGTATCTGTATAGCATCTTCTAATGATAGGGACAGATTGAGGAGAACTGAAACACATAGTGCCTTCACTGAACACATGGCTGTTGTCCTTGAATGCTATGGGCAGTATAGCAAAGGGTAGCATTTAAGGTACAGAAACACTAAGCTTCAGACCAAGGAGCAAAGAGCAGTGAGTTCTCCACTACATGGTAGGTTAATCATTTCCAAACACTGGGACTTGGGACAAAGGAAAGGAAATTTCCATTAGCTGTTATGATACCCACCCTGAAAGTCCTGTGAAAATCCTGATTCTAAGAATCACTAAATATTGAACAAGCACACTTCCGTGCTAACACCAGAAACAAATGCCAAGTTCTGAAAGATAGCAGGAGGCAGCTCCATAAGGACTCTGAAAAGTGAGCAGATGCAGGTATCCTGGAGAAGGAAACTGGAAAGTGATGTTCTGCTGAAGCAGCAGGAGTGAATCTACCATCTTTCCTCACAATGGTATCATCTGGCTGAGACCCAAAGACACTCAAATCTCAGAGCTGCACAGCAGGCATGGGCAAAAAAAGCTACAGAAATAGATCTCATTCCTCTTCAAAAAGCAGACAAGGGGTCCTATAGGATCAGAGAGAGGACATGCACACACAATACTTTGGCTTGTATATTCCCCCATACCCTAACCCCAGTCCCAGACAAGCCTAATTTGACAGCACTAACAAAAGCATGACACTGGGAGGGAAGGAGAGAAACTCATGGTCTGTAAATCTACAAGACGGACACCATCTTTCCTCCCAGAGAGGATGCAATCCCACTCCTTTTTCCTCTTCTTCTTTTTTTTCTAATTATTGATTTATCTGAGAGTTGAGGTTTGGAGAGAGAAAGAATAACAGAGAACTAGAGAGGGAAAGAGAGAGAAAGAAAAAGAGAATACATTCTTTGCCTTTGAACAGTGGAATAAGCCTATGCTGGAGACACTGACACCCCACATCAGAGTGCTGGATCAAGTTCCAGCTACTCTGTTCCTGATCCAGCTCCCTGCTAACTCACTTGAGAGGCAGCCACAGCAACGCCTGCTAAGGAAACTGCTTAGGCCACTGCAAAGAACATGGGAGACACTTAATGAAATTCCTGGTTTTATTCTGGTACAGTTCCAGCTCATCTGGCCATTTGGGGAGTGGGTCAGTAGATGGGAGCTCTCTCTCTCCTCCTCACTCCTTCAAATAAACAGATGAGAGGCTACGGGCTTTTTAAATAACCCCACCAACTGCACAGGGTCAAGTCACATTTGAGACTGATCTACTTGTTATCCTTACCCCAAATCCCATCCCACCCCATGCTGCACATTCAGAAGAACTGGAGCCAGAAGCCTGGAACCCAGGAATTCCGAGCTGGGACATTCTAACCACCAAGACAAATATCCACTCACCCTCTCCCCATCTTCTGAGGGTTCAGTTCCAGATTTAGATGCAACTACAGGAAATGAGCATATGAGAACAAAAATTATGGCTCCAGCTTTCAGGATGGCAAATCAGGAATATGGCTTCCTAGGAGCTTTTAAAAAACCTCTCTAACTCTTTCTGTGTATGTGAAATCACCATGCAGGTCTCCCAAGAGGTTTAAAAAGCATCAGAGAAATCATGGCCACAAAGAAGGTCAACGGACAATCCCATCAAGTGGTACATTAACTCCTATGTCTACTTCAAAGCCACGCATGCATGAATTGGATAGTAGGCATCAACCACGGGCTATGAGGACTGTGTTGCAAGGAAAACCAGAGTCAGCATTTCAGATTGTCCTCCAGACAGTGCACACATGGAACAAATCCAAATTGTACTGTGGACTCACATTAGAAGCATGCCCACAAAGGAATGGTCAGAACTAGAGGGCTAAATCTAACCTGGCCAACTGCCAGCTAAAACAAACAAATGAGAAAACTAAGTAATATCCTCCTTTGGATAAAACAAAGCAAAACCATCTTGTAACAATATTCAAAATGTCTAGGACATAGCCCAAAAGAGGAAGAATTGGGGAAAATCTCAACTGACAAGAAAATAAGGGAATCAACCTATCACATTTCAAACCCTAGATGACAGATGCTACATTACTTAATTATTTATTGTTAAAAGATTTATGTATTTCAACACATAGTTACAGAGAGGAGGAGGAAGAAGGAGAAGTAGAGGTCGAGGGAAGGAAGAAAACAGAGGGAAGGCAGGAACAAAGGGAGGGAGAGAGGGGGAAGAAGAGAGGGAAAGACAGAGGGAGATAGAATCTTCCATTCCTTGGTTCACCCTGCAAATGGCAATGAACAGGGCTGTGCAAAGAACAAACCAGGAACTTCGTCCAGGTCTGCCATGTGTGCAAAGGGGTCCAATCACCTGGGCTATTCCCTGCAACTCAAGGGGAAGAAGGGATCATACTCCTGGCTCCTGGCTTTGACCTGGCCAGCTCAGGCTATTAAGGGTATTTGGGGAGTACACAAGAGAAACAAAGAGCAATCTTTCCCTCTTTCAAATATAAATGTAGTTTTTAAAAAGTTATGTCTAGGGCCCGGTGGCGTGGCCTAGTGCCTAAAGTCCTCCCCTTGAACGTGCCTGGATCCCATATGGGTGCCAGTTCTAATCCCGACAGCTCCACTTCCCATCCAGCTCCCTGCTTGTGGCCTGGGAAAGCAGTCGAGGACGGCCCAAAGCCTTGGGACCCTGCACCCGTGTGGGGAGACCCGGAAGAGGTTCCTGGTTCCTGGCTTCGGATCAGCGCGCAGCATCGGCCGTTGCACTCACTTGGGGAGTGAATCATCGGACGGAAGATCTTCCTCTCTGTCTCTCCTCCTCTCTGTATATCTAACTTTGTAATAAAAATAAATAAATCTTTTAAAAAAAGTTATGTGTAGATAAGATTTCTCTCTAACCCCCATGGGTGTGCCTCATCCCCAAATTGATGTATGCTATTACTCTTTTTGGGAACACTTACTAAAATTTTATGTCCCGTATTTATACATGCAGATTGCATTCAGTTTAGCTGTTGTTTATTATTTCACTGTTGGGAGAATCTAGTTTATTGATTTGTTTTCTCCTAAGGGGCCTGGAGATTATTTAAACCCTTTCATTATTAGAAACATTGCTGCAGGATGAGCCACTTGGCATACTTATGTGAGAGTATCTCTAGGAAAGAAACACACAAGTGGAATTGCCAGGTCACAGATAATATAAAACACAAAACATGTTTGTTAAGCATTTCTGTATCAGAGAGAGAGAGGGAGAAAGGGAGAGAACGTAGGAGAGAGAAGAGAGAGAGGGGGGAGGGAAGAAGGAAGGGTAAGGAGAAGAGGAGAGAGGAGAGAGGGAAGAGAGAGAGAGAGACGGAGAGAGAGAGAGAGAGACGGAGAGAGAGAGAGAGACAGAGAGACAGAGAGAGAAATGCTGGTAACAATAACACAGAATAATATTTCCAGACAAAGGACAAAGATGTTTATTGTTCATGACACTATTCTATCAACTTGCTTTTCAGATCTTATCAGAAGCTTACATTTTCACTATGTTGATTTTTCCTGTTTTAAGCAACGGTCTTTACTCCCAGTGTTTTCAGACATAAAATTTCCCATTTTGTCATATACATTTTCTCTTCTGTTCTGCAAAATCTTTTCTTTTCTCACTATTAGAATGAATTTCACCTACATGAATTTCTAAAGTTCTTAAAATTCTGTTCCTAGAATTTTTTCTGATCATCTAAAATTTCCTTTTGTCTGTCGTGTGTGGCAGTAATGTCATTGGAATAAATGATCTTTGCAGCCTTTAAAATGATCCATTCTTCTCTCTCTAAAATGTGATTTTCCTTTCATTACATATTACTTTATATCTGTACATCTATTTCCTGGCTCTCTATTCTGCTCTTCAGTGTATTTGTTCTCCAACATCCCACTAATCTAAATGCTTCTGCTCTGAAATAAATCTTTACATCTGATAGAATACAATGTCCCTTTATTAACTTTTACAATCTTGTATAATCTGAAGCCTGCATTTTTTCATATTTATATTTATAGTAACTTTTAAAATGCTCTGAGAACCCTGTTTGGGTTCTGATTGGAATTCTATTGAATGCACAAATCATTCTGGGGTTAGCAAATTTAAGCCTTCCTTTCAAAATATGTCATCTCTCTCAGCTAATGTAGGACTCTGTTTAGACCCTTTTACATTTTTTATCAGTATTCCCAACATTTCTTTTTAGATATACTCCTATGTCTCTTTCATTATTTTAAATCATACCTTTTAAAGCCATAGTAAGCATTCATATATATGTAGGAAGAGTGAAAAATAATGAAAACTCTGAACAACAATGGTGACTAGTTATGCCTTGGAATAGGAAAGAAATATAAATAAATATACATATATTTATTTTACATGTTTATATATAAATATATAAACATATATAATACATATGGGGGTGTATATGTGTGTGTGTGTGTGTGTGTGTGTGTGTGTGTGTGTATGTCTTGGCATAGTAACCAAGTAGCTAAAGTCATCACCTTGCATGCCAGGATCCCATACAGACACCAGTTCATGTTCCAGCTGCTCCATTTGCCTTCCAGCTCCCTGCCTGTAACCTGGGAAAGCAATCGTGGATGTCCCAGGGCCTTGAGACCCTGCACCTGTGTGGGAGACCCCAACGAGACTCCTGGCTCTTGGCTTTGGATCAGCTCTCAGTTCCAGCTGTTGAGGCCACTTGGGGGGTGGGCCAGTGGAAGGAGGCCCTTTCTCTCTGTTTCTCCTTCTCTGTGTGGGTTTGCCTTTCCAATAAAAATGAAAAATCCTAAAAAAAAAAAAGCAATATGTCCAAAGTAACATATGTAGCTATAGAGTTGGAGGGACATGCAATTTTGAATCCAGACCTTTCTCAACTCTAAGCTTAGGTTGTTTCTAATTCCACATCCATGTTCAGTTTTGCACTGACAACAATTCTTGCTATTCACAATTTGGGGTTATCCTGGACTAGATCCTCAACACACAAAAGAACTTTAGGAAAAATCTGTGACATTCTAATCATGTTTCTTGCATGCTAATATCCCACTGCTTACATTCCTTAGCTTTAACAATTATACCCTCACAATTTCAAATATTATAGGATACTAAGAGAACGTAGGTAAAGGTTCAATTTTCTGTAAATTCAAATTGCTCCAAAATAAAAAGTAGACTCAAAACTAAAAGAAAAACACAGAGGGGCATTTAAACTACCCATTAAGATGCCTGATCCTACATCACACCACCTGCCCCTGGTGTCCAGCTATTTCCTACAGGTTCCTGGAGACTTTCCTAATGCAGGCTCTCACAGGCAGCACTAAATGCCGAATTGCCAGGGTACCTGCCCCATACAGGAAATCTGGGATGGATTTCCTGCTTTGTCAAGACCAAGCAACACAGCCACTGTGAGGATTTGGGGAGTGAATCGATAGATGATAGCTCTCTCAAAGAAATACTTAACAATGTTAGAAGAATGCTCTCAAAAAAGTGACTTGCATATGTTTTTGAAATCTGAAACTAAAAGAAAAATTGTTCCATGAAGATGAATTTTTACAAAAGGTATGCTCTGAAGATTGATTATTTTTACTGATTAATTTTTTGGGGGGTAAGACCATTATTTCCATATTGTTTCCTTCATATATCTGACATAAATGGGGATATTGAGGGAGAAGCCCCACCCAGTCTCCCACCCACCCCAGGTCCCAGATGTGGGGCATGCTCTGAGATACTTGCTCAAGTGGTTTTGATAGTTCATCAGTTATGAATTGCTGCCAATCTCGCCACTCCAAACACAATGAGGTCATTGAAGAATCCACTGATTGACATAGTCCATCATAGAGTCTCCGTTTGCCCAGTATTTCGCTGCCAACATGTAGCTGAGGAGGTTGATTGGCTTTTTCTGTCTTCTGTCTTTTCTTGGTTAGGGTTCTGAGTCCAGCAGTTCGACTGGGGGGATCCCCAAAGAAACTTTGTCTGAGGCGTTCCCAGACCAGATTCTTGTATGTACTAGCAAGTACAGGGCCCGGCACAGTCCATCGCCCCAATCAGCTGGTGGTTGCAATTGCTGGATTGGTTCTGTTTTCAGCCCCAACTTCCACTGGAACCAATGGGTGTTGCAGTCCAGCCTGATTCTGCCCAGCACATACTCAGCCCTCACACAAACTAGTGGGAGCTGCAGCCCAGTCGGAATGACCCACAATAACCCCCAGCAGGGGCGCCCCCTACCCTGGTTTGCCAGTATGTGTAGCAAACTACTCCAGTGTGTCCCACATCCCATTTGGCTCTGGTACATGTCAATGGGTATTGAAGCTTAGATCCGTCTAACCAGCTGAACAATCAAGCCCTCACAGGTGTTGTTGAGTGCCTCTCTGTCCAGCCACCCCAACCCCTGTCCTAGTTTTCGTGCCCTCCCGTGGCAGTGGTAACCCAAGAGGGAGGATCCCACTATTTCCCTCCCAGGTCTCTTTCACTCCTGGATTATGCACTCTCCAGGTGGTTCTGTGGTTTGACTTGACAGATTTAGCTCCCAGTACCAGCTTCTGCCAGCTGATGCTGCGGCTAAGCCCAAACAACCTTCACCCACTCTAATTTTGTTTGCACCAGTAGGAAACAATCAGTCCAGCTTGGCTTTTCCCTGATCTAGCTCACATGAGGCACACAGGTGTTGTAGCCCTCCTTAGTCTGGTCTGTCCCCATCCCAGCTCATGCTCTCCAGTGGGAGTAGCTGTCTAGCAAGGGAACCCCCTCCCCCTGTTGTTCCCTCTGCTGGCTCTGCCCCCTCCCTTCCTGGTTCTCACGCGTGCTGGATGGGCGCTGCAGTCACATCAGGTACAGGCAACCTCACCTTGGCATTCCGTATTGTGGACTGGTTTTTGTCGCGACCAAACCTGGCTCGACCCACACTCTGTTCTGGCGCTCAGATTTGCCAGTGGATGACATGAACTGATTCAGCCTGGTCTGCCCCCGATCCATGCCAAACGCATGCCAGTGGGAAACTTTTCGTGGCCTACTCTGGGCTGTTTCCATTCCTGCTTCTTGCGCTTACCCGCAGAGTCTGTGTCCTGCCAGAGGAGCTGCCCAGGATCCTCCATCAGAACCCCTCCCAATGCCAGATTTTGCACATACCAGGGGGTCCATGAGCCAGCCCTACTCAATTTACCTCCTGTCCTAGCAGGAACAGTGGCTTTTCCTGACTGGCCTTCAACCCAAGCTGGTTCTTGCTGTTGGATGTTTCAGCCCAGCCAAGGCTCGTCCATACCTACATACGGCTCACATATGGCTCAGTAAGGGTTGAGACCTAGCCTAGTCCGTCCCACATCTACCCTGGTCCTCCAGGACACCAGAGGGTATTGGGGTCTGACCCAGCTTGGTGTATCCAGTCCCAGTCCACACTTGTGCCAAGGGAGACTACAACTGTTTCCTGATCAGAACGCAGCACCCATTCCAGCCCACGTGCCCCTTGGTAGGAACCTCAACCCAGTTAGGGTGTCTCCTTGGCTCCCCAACCGGGCCTGTTCCCAACCATAGGTCATGCGCATGCCAGTGGTTGCTCTGACTCAGCTTGGCTCAGCCCCTCGCTTATCCCGGCCTCTGCCTTAGACACTGTGGCTTAGCGTCCCTGACTCACACAGACCAGTAGGTATAAGAGCCTAGCTTGGCATGACCTGTGCTCCATCCTGGTTTCTAGTTTCGTTTGTGGGCTAAGGTTTGCTCAGTCCTGCCCGGTACACCCCGTTCCATTACCAACCCACACATTAGCCAGTCACTGGAGCTACTTTGCCCAGCTTGTCTGACCCCAGGTCTGGACCACATGTTCACCGGCAGGAGCTATGACTCGCCAGGGAAGTTGCCCGGGTTTCTTGATTTGATCCACTCCCAGACCCCGTTCTCACACATGCCACTGGGTTTTAGGCCAGTGCCCAGCGCAGTCTGGCGTTTCATTTGGCCTTATATGAGCTGGTGAATGTTGAAGCCCGGCCCACCCCACACTCTATTGAGGACGCACATTTGGGTGCTGCTGCCTTGACCAGTCCAGACTGTTGTGGATTCCTTTACCTGTGATTGATGGCAAGCTCCTTGGTCACATCTAGCTTAGTCCATCACCACCCAAACTCTTAAGCTAACCAGTGGGGCTAGAATTTCCACAGGGTTTGGCCCACACATCCATTACAGAATCTACACCTGGGTATGTTTCTCGAGTGCTAGTTAATGTCATGGCCTTGCCAAATGTGACCTGTCTGCTGACCCATCATCACATCAGGTAATAGGATATGATGCTGCTGGACAAGCCCCGAGCCTTAGCTTTTGCATGAACTGGTGTTCGGTGCACAGCGTTGCTAAGTGATAACATGTTCTTCAAAGGAAGAGTAACTGTCATTGGGAATCTTTAGGATATATTCACCTCCCAGAAGCACAGTGGGTTCAACCTGGAGCTACATAAGCAGCAATTCAAAAAACCAAAACCCCAAAGCTCCCTGGCCGGGAAGCCAGCAGGAGGAGCCTGGTGCCAATGGTGCACTGGCTGCCAGAGGACAGCTCACCATGTGCATGTGGTGGCTGGTTTCTGGGATCCGGGCATGAGACGCCCCATCCTAGGACCCATCCACAGCCAAGAGGCTGCAGGAAGTTTAAACCCCCAGGCCCAAGGTCGCCCCCCTCCCCAATCCCATCCACCACCCAATGAGAGCAGTTGGGCCTACCTAGCCCAGCCCCGGAGGCCTCCCCCCTCGGTCAGTGTACTCACCCCAAAGGGAGCAGCTCCCAGAGCCCAGTTTGAGTTTAATTTATGCAAAGACTTCTGGAATAATTTATATACTTCCATTTTTTTCTTTTCTTTTAGCTAAGCATATAAAACTATAGTCTTAAAAAATCTAAGGTGATCTGGCTGTGATGGACCCATTTTGTAACAGTTGATTTAAAAAACACTTGTAACAGCAATAATTACATTTTGAGGATTAATAGAACTGCATGATTTTGGAAGCTTTTGGTTACTTAAAGAATAAGAACTACAAAAGTAATTTTCCTAAGTCACTTAAGCAAAGCTGTCTTCCTGGTTATCTATGTTTTCTGCTCTTTCCAACTCAGAACCATTATTTCTGTAATGTTTTCTTTTTTTTTTATTTTATTTTTATTACAAAGTCAGATATACTGAGAGGAGGAGAGATAGAGAGGAAGTGGAGCTGCCGGGATTAGAACCAGCAGCCATATGGGATCAAGGCGAGGACCTTAGCCACTAGGCCATGCTGCCGAGCCCCGCTTCTGTAATGTTTTCAAAGGAGATTTTATTTTGATAAAATATGGGACAATTACTGATCTAACATCATTTTAAATCAATTTGCACTTAACGTCAGTAAGAATCAAAGTTCATTTTTGCAAAGCTGGTTCATCTCATGAGCTTAAATAAAGTTAGCACATTTTAAATCTTCAGATGGAGTGAGTACCCCCAAGCTAACTGAATCATAAAAGATGGAGAAACAGACTCCTGGAAAAATCCAGTCATTTCCTTACAATTGGGAACATAGTTGCAGCACAAGAGCTAGCCCTAAACAAAAGATCAAAACATTGGAGTAGTGTTGTGCATCACGTCCAGGAGTGCTGAGAAGTCTAAGTGACACCTTTATTTTGTCTACATCTATCCATTTCATTGCTGACGCATGCTTTCGAACAATCATTTTATATTGTTCGAACATTCGAGATTCGCTCTGCAATAAAATCACCACCAAAACAATGCATTCCTCTCCCATCAATATTGCAGCACACTCAAGGCCTACAGAAACTTCTAAATTCCCCTCAACAGTCAGCGACACACCAAAGCTTTTTGCCTTTTCTTTAGAGAAGTGTGAGGCCAGATTATTTCATGCATTTTATCAATTTCTTTTTTCAGTGTATGGACTGTCAACTAACTCACAAAAGTAAATACAAAAAGCCTTTAGGAATTTGAAAATCTACCATTTCTGTTGTTTTTGTTGTTTTTTAAAGTACACACACACACACACACACCCCTTGCACTGAAATATCACACATATGCCATTATTTGGTTATAACTGAGAAAAAAAAAAAAGCAGACAGGTACTGGGGGCACGTAATCTACCTTTCTCAAAAGCAGCAATAGCAGTTAATCCACACATGTGCAATCCACTAGTCCTCAATCATCCTGGATGGTATAATAACAGAGATAATTTGACAAAAGAAAGCATATAAAACAAAGTTGCTATGGACCAAAACAACCATATTGATTTTTACCACAATTCACCGCACAAAAAAACATCAGTTTTCTAAATGGCGTGAGTTAAAAGTGACAGATACATTGCAAATGTAGAGTGAAGGAAAGACTAGACAACGTCAGAAAGCATTTTATGTTCTTTTAAGTCCTTTATTTTATCAAGCTGAAGAGCTGAGATGGCTGAGTTATGCTGAACTGCCCTTATCTAACATCTGAGACCCTCAGTTAGAGACACTAAGAACTGAGTCGGAAGTCCAGGTATCCAAGAGATCATCACAAAATAAACCCTTATAACCTGTTACAGATTCAACAGGATTTGACTCCCATGTTCAAACAGCAAACTCTTATGTGATTGGCTAATGAGTTTATTCTAACAGTTGAAAGGTTAAGAGTCACCACTGGATCTATTGGCATCTGGGAGATGAATCTTATAGAAAAGAAAACCCTCCTGGTATTATTTCTGTCCCCAACTCCTTCACTAATGTGATCACCACTCTACCAACACTCGGACCTCACAACTTGATGAACAATGCTGTTGCCCAGTCTTGGACTGTGAACCTTCAAGCTCTTAAGATCAGACAAACCTACCTTTTCATGTGATTCCTTTCAAATACTTTAAAGATGAAATGTTGCTACACAACCCTTTGAATATCTGCCCATTTCTTAAAAAAAAAAAACACTCAATTGTTATTTTACAGTTTTCAACTAACCTTTCTCTACACACAACAGACTTCTCTAAACTTCTGTATAAAATATATCATTTAAAAAATATCATTCAGTATACTGCAAGAAGATAGTTCTTCTTAAATATCCTTAATCACACAAACTGACTTTGAAGTCACAGACTCCTGTGTAGAAGTTTCAGGATGAAGACCATCAGGACTTACCATGGCCCCCTCACTTGTCCTTTGGGCAACTTCCCGCTGCAGTCTGGCCACCGCCAACTTCTCCCTGGAAAAACAAAACACATGCTTAGTTTACCATTCCCAGGGTAGAGGCCACACTGGCAAAGGCTGTGAAACATTCCTTTATGGTCTCCAGAGGGATCTGTCCTGGTTCACTTCCTCCACCATATCTTGCATAAAAATTTTAAGTGGTGTGGGGAGCGTGGGGGGTATCCCAGTACCTATGAAACTGTGTCACATAATACAATGTAATTAAATAAAAAAAAAGAAATCTTCAAAAAAAATTTTTAAGTGATTACTGTATTGTTTCCATACAATCTCATGGAAGATTTTCATTTTTTGTTTTGAAATTTTTCATGTCAAAAGTTGAATGCTGAATAAGAGTTTCACTTAAATTCATTAACATATGTCATTTGTAAATGAATGTCCCGTGAATAAAATAGATTAGCTGTTTTTTTCTGTATCTACTCATTTATAAAATTTTATTTATTTGATTTGTTGTTCCATGCCAACGATCTTGAAAAACTGCTGTTTTTTTTTCCTTACTTGCTATTTATTAAATTGTTTACGTAATGGAGTGTTAAACTTATGACTGTGAGACCAACCGAAAGTATGACAATGCAAAAATTACTTTAAAAAAAGAAAGAAGGACGGAAGAGGGAGAATGAAGAATGCAGGGAGGGCATGGAAGAGAGTATCACAATGCTCCTAGATCTGCATTGTGGAATGTGTGTGATTTGTTCACCTGAAATAAGTGATTTCTTTTTTAAAAAAAGCAAACAGTACATATTTCTATTAAAATAGTAATAAAAACTCATGTGTAGGTTTGCTATTAACATTCATCAAAAATATGCCTATCGTACAAAGTTCATACATGAGAAAACAGACTCACAGAAGCTAAGTGACAAACCAAGTTCCATGATGAGAATGGGAGTTCTTAGATGAAAGTTATGATCTTTTACTTCAAAGCCTAAATGAAAATTAATTTTTTCCAAAAACTAAGAAATACAAAAGTATGGACTCAAAAAACAAGATTTTCTTTCCCAGTATTCTTTAACAATGAGGTTCATTTTTGTAGTCTTGACATCATTAATTCTGAATTCATTTACAATATAGCAAACAGCGGCTCGGATGACAGCAGCCCTCCGCAGTGGTGGTGACCCGCTTGCGGAGAGTACCTGAGCCATGTCGGACCCAATCCCCGGGACTCGATCCATGGGCACTGTCGCCACACGTTAACCGAGTCCTGGCTGCTGGGAGGACATAGAGACAGATTGGTGAGTACACCAAGAGGAAATCCTGGAACTGGATTAAGGCCTTTAGCCCCACCCTGCAACCACCATCTTGTGGTAGCAAGAAACAAGGGGGTGCATCTGGACAATAAGTAGCTGGACTCCATGCTTAATATATGTTTGCAAGGAAAGAATCTTGATTGAATTTGAACTGTAATACTGCATCAAGGTGGAGGAATCCACCAGGGGGGAGGGGAGGGGGAGGGGGAGGGGGAGGGGGATTCCCAAAGCCTATGAAACTGTCACATAATGCTAAATATTAATAAAAAAAAAAAAAAAAAGAAACAAGGGGGTGGGAGATCGACCTTGGCGGCTCGGGTGACAGCAGCCCTCCACAGTGGTGGTTACTCACTTGAGGAGAGTACCTGAGCCAGGTCAGACCCAATGCCCAGGACTTGACCCATGGGCACCGTTGCCACATGGTGACCATGTCCTGGCTGCTGGCCACCCGGCGGCAAGCTCTAGGATTTTTAGGGCATGTAATTGATGTCTAGGGACATCCAGGGATAAGGCTAGTGTGAGTGTAGGTGAGGGAGGAAATCTGAGTGATTCCTAGTGATGGGGTCACAGAACTTGCTTTCAAGCATGGGGACTGAGATCTGAGGGTTTGGAGGGGGGATTTCATAAGTTCTATTTGGGCCAGACTGATTCACCAACCCACAGAGATGGGCTGTTAGCACAGAGCAACATTGAATGCCACACACCAGTCCACATGAAAGCTATGGCTGGGGGTCTGTCTGGCAGGGTTAGGTACCAGTACCTGATCAAATGGTGGAACAGGGTTTGGGTCACACTTGGTAGGGTCAGGAGACTAACCAACACGTGAGAAAACCAGATCCTGGGGTAGATTCTCTGGGGGAAGTGTGGGCCCAACCCTATGAAAATACAAGTCCCGCTGGTTAGTTCGCAAGTTGGGGTGGTGATGGGCTGAGCTAGCTGTGACCACAAAACCTGCTATCACTTACAGGTAAAGGAACCAACAATAGTCTGGGCAAGTCAAGGCAGCAGCACCCTAATGTGCATCCTAAAACAGGATGTGGGGTGTGCCAAGTTGCAACTGGAAGGGGGCAGACCAGGCAGGGCCGAGCAAACCTTAACTCACAAGCAAGAACAGAAATTAGGATGGAGTACAGGTCATGCCAATTTAGGTTTTTACACCAACTGGCCTGCATGAGCCAGTGATACTAGCACACAGCAATGAAGGCATAGGCCAAGACATGTGAGGGGCTATGCCAAACTGGGTCAGAGCAACCACTGGCATGCGCACGATCTATGGCTAGGAACAGGCCTGACCGGGGAGCTAAGAAGATACCCTAACTTGGTTGGGGTTTCCACGGGAGAATACGGGGGCTAGAGTGGGGGCTGCCTTCTGGTCTGGACATGGCTGCAGTCTCCCTTGGCACAAGTGTGGACTGGGACTGAACACACCAGGCCAGGCTAGTCTCCAGCACCATCTGGTGCTCTGGAGGACCAGAGCAGATGTAGGATGGACTAGACTAGGTCTCTGCCCCTACTGAGCCACGTGTGAGCTGTGTCTGGGTATGGACGAGCCTTGGCTGGGCTGAAACATGCAACAGTAAGAACCTGAAGGGGTTGAAGACAAGTCAGGAAAAGCCACTATTTCTGCTAGGACAGGAGGTAGACTAAGTAGGGCTGACCCATGGACCCACTGGTGTGCGCGAGATCTGGCAATTGGAGAGGTTCTGATGGAGGATCCTGGGCAACTCCTCTGGCAGGACACAGTCCCTGCAGGTGAGTGCAAGAACCACGATAGGGAGCAGCCCAGATCAGGCCAGGTAGAGGTACCCACTGGCATACATATGGCATAGTTTGGAGGCAGACCAGACTGAACCAGTTCAAATCACCCACTGGTGAATCCATGTACCAGAACAGAGTGTGGGTTGGGCCAGATAGAGTTGCAACACATACCAGTGCACATTACAGCTGGGATTAGATGCCTGGTGGGCTGGGCTAGGCTATAACCCACACCAATGTCAGCTGGAATTGGGGGTGGGCCTGGATGGGTCAGGCTACAATACCCACTGGCAAATGCCAAGATGAGGTGGGCCGAACCAGACTGGGTCACTGTGCCCAACCAGCACACATGAGAATCAGAGAGGGAGGGGGCAAGGCTGGTAGTGGGAATGTGGAGGGCTCCCTTGCTAGACAGTCACTCCCACTGGATAGCATGATTTGCGATGGAGGCAGACCAGGCCAGGCAGGGCTACAACACCTGTGGGCCTCATGTGAGCTAGATCAGGAAAAAGCCAGGCTGGGCTGATTGTTCCTATCAGTGCAAGCATAAATTAGAGTGGGTGAGCATTGGTTGGGCTTTGCTGCAGCATCAGCTGGCAAAGGCTGGCACTGGGGGCTAATTCTGTCAAGTTAAGGCGCAGAACCACCTGGAGAGTGCATAATCTGGTAGTGGGAGTGGTCTAGGAGGGAAATAGTGGGCACCTCCCATTTGGGTTACCATTCCCACTGGAGAGCATGAAAACCAGGATTGCGGCAGGGATGGCTGTACAGAACAGCACCTGCCAGTATGTGTGTGGGCTGGATAATAGGGTAGGTTGGGTTGAACTAGGCTTCAATGCCCATTGACATGCACGAGAGCTAAAATGGGATGTGGGACAGACTGAACAAGTCTGCTGTACGTACTAGCATGCATGGTAACCAGGGTATGGGGCGGGCCTGGTGGGGCTTATTGTGGTTCGCTCTGACTAGGCTGCAGCTCCCACTGGTTTGTGGGAGGGCTGAAGGTGTGGTGGGCAGGATCAGGCTGGACTGCAACACCCATTGTTTTGCATGGAAGACAGGGCTGGAAACAGAACCAACCCAGCAATTGCAACCACCAGCATATGTATAAGCTGATTGGGGCGACAGACTGTGCTGGACCCTGTACTGGCAAACACACACCAGAATCAGGTCTGGGATCACCCCCGACAAAATTTCTCTGGGGATCCCTCCAATTGAACTGCTGATCTCAGAACCCCAACTATGAAGAGACTATGTCAGCCAGTGGATTCTAAAGAGATTTCATTGTGTTTGGAACAGAGCAGCAATCAGAACTGCTGAACTATCAAAACTGCATGAGCAGCACCCTCGGAGCATGCCCCACATCGGGGACCTGGGATGGGTGGAAGGATGGATGGGGCTTTTCCCTTTATCTCTTCCCTAACCCCGGGTACAGAAAAAATAATAATAATATTAACATGGAAATGATGGTATTACCCACTTTCCTGTAGCCCTTGACCCTTTGTGCCCTAATCAACTATGTAAAAATTACCAAAACAAAATAATTTTAAAATATATAGTGAACATTTTTCAAAACCGAATGCTTTTGTAAACTGATAGAGAAGTGCACTTCAGACAATCTTCAACTAGCTTTTGAATACCCGACAGAAGGTGAAATAAGGATAAGCGAACTCCCCCATTATACCCACATGTCAATTTTCACAAGCATTTCCCCTGGAACCCTTCTATAACTGTCTAGATGTGAAGGCATTTGAGTGTCCCATCCCTGTTCAGTCTTCCTGCTGCACAGGGCCCACAATGTTAAGGCAGAGGATGCAACTCCAGTGTAGGTGAGTTAGAGCATTTCTTCTCCTTTAACTGCTTTGATCCTGGAAACACGCTTGAGTGCCTGGAAACGTGCTTTAGTCAGTTAGACTAAGCTGCCTACTAGCAGCAATAGTTCTGGGTAAATATGCAAGAACACAGGATTTGAGAAGGAAAACCAATATGAGGAGATGCTTGGCATAGTCAAGTTGTACAGCCTAAGGCGGGACCTGGGCATGCACCTGTAAAAAGGTATAACAAAGCAGACAGGAAGGAGCAAGAGAGAGGGGGAAATCACACACCTGTTTGCTGGATCAAGCAGGGCAGTGCCCAGAGTAAGCACAAGAGACAAAAACTTTCACGAGGTGAATATAACTGATTTTCTATTTTATGAAAATTAAATATACACATTTTATTTCTTTTTCTAGACACTACTAAAATATGTACGTTGCTAAATACTCAAACTCAAAGAAAGCAGAAAATCATATCCTAACCTCTTCAACCAAAGAATTCCACTGTTGAGTACAATCCACTTGCAAGTGCCAGTATATGCTTAGCAAAACAAACAAACCACATACTAGAGCACTATACAAAAGTCATGTAAAGTGGAATTAAGAAGTTCATTTTAATTCCACAAAACCATAAACCATGACCGTTCTTCTTCATCTTTTTTTTTACATACGCTTATGTGCTTTCTGTGATTTTTTTCCCAAGACTCCATGTGTTATGAGGTTCAAAGAAGCACGATTTGTAATACCCCTAAGATGAAACATACATGCTCAATAACAGAACAAGTAAGTAACCTTTAAAGTATTCCAATATGATTATGCCAAAGAACTTAGGATAATCCATACCAAAGCACAAAAAGGTACAGAATTTCGAAAACATGCTGTTGATATAGAAGCAAGTGAAAAAGCTTACATACCTTTATATCCCACATATATAAAGCTCAATACTCATACAAAGCTCCTATACAGTTTGATAGCAAAAAGAGAAAAACAAATATCAAAAATGAAAGTTAAAACCATGCTCACAGGCGATGAAATTTCTTAATTCAAAAAAAATCCTTAATTCAGTGAAGTTACAAGGATAACAACCAATGTCCGAAGTCATTTGCACTTTCAAAAAGATTTACTTATTTGAAAGACAAAAGAAATTACAGATAGCAGGACAGGGAGAAAAAGACAGAAATATACATGCAAGAACCTCCATCCATTAGTTTATTCACCAAATGGCCAGAACAGCAAGGATTAGCCAAGCTAGGAATTCAATCCAGGTTGCGCATGCTAAAAAAAAAAAAAAAAAAAAAAAAAAACAGGGACCCAGGTATTTGTGCCGTCTTTTACTGCTTTTCCAGACACATGAGCAGAACAGCAGATCAGAAGCAGAGCAGCTGGGATTCAAATCAGCAATCAGGTATGGGACGCTACTATGTCTAGAATGCCTGCACCAAACAATATGGAAACAAAATTTAAAACCCAGCTATTTAAAATGGCGTCAATGAAGAAAATATCCAAGCAACAAACTTGAGACTTGTGGGACTACTATGTGGGAGTCCAGCACAGCAGTTCAGTGGCTGAATTCTCCCCTTGCACACTCCAGCATCCCATATCAATCCAGCTCCCTGCTTGTGGCCTGAGAAACAGGATGGTCCAAAGCCATGGGACCCTGCACCCATGTGGGAGACTGAAAAGGATCTCCTGGATTCTGGCTTCAGATTAGTTCAGCACCAGCCATTTGCAGCCACTCAGTGAGTGAACCAGGAGACAGAAGATCTTTCTGTCTCCTCTCTCTGTAAATCGGCATTTCCAATAGAAAATTAACAAATCTTTAAGATGAGAGAGACTACTATGTTGAAAATTAAATACCATTGAGAAGAGCTAAAAGAGACTTATTAGATATATCATATACACAGATGAGGAAAACATTATTATGCCAACAATTGTACCAAATTAGTGCATAAATTCTTTGTAATTAGGACTTATAATTTCAAAGAAAATAAAAATGAAGGCTCAGAGGAAACAAGTAATCCCTTATAAAACATGAGCACCATATATTCACCTTTTCTGTAGGTAAAAATCACCAAAACAAAAGATACATAGGAACCCACTAAACAATCCATTCTGGTTACAGCTAAAAAAGACAAAGAATGGTAGAAATTATCTAAAAACTTAAACTAAAATAGAGCATTTGCTTTTGTATTTCATTTTTAAAGTTTGATAAGAACCAAAGATTAGAATATGAAAATCTAAGTGGGTGGCAAGAGCAATAACTATTAAATATGGAAAAAGCAAAATTATTCTGGAAATGCAATCCAAAAACTCTAGACTAGGCAATGAATCTTCAATTTGTAGTTTAACAGTTCCATGCAAATATGAACAGAAAGGGGAGTATGTAACGATAGGTGGTATAGGAATGCTAAATCCTTATCCTGCAAAATAGGATGACAAAAAAAGTCTGAAAGTAATTTAGAAAGAAAATCACAAGAACAAGGGTTAAAACCTGACATGACAGGGCTATAAATAACAAAGAGTGGATGAGCCAGGGCAATGCAGTTCAAAGGTAAGAAGAGACAGACATTTTGCAAGTATGATCTTCGCATTTCATTTCCAAACTATGTACTGGAGTTACTTTGGTTAAAAAGGCTAAAAATATGCATTTTCAAAAGAAATGCACTGTATTATAAGTAACAAAAAGAAATACAGAGGTGGATTAATTGCAACCTGAAAATCCATCACCATATAACTCAGTGTCACGATTCTGAAGAGAATCTATGGAAAAAACTATGGTAAATTAAGTGAGAATAATAAGCATTAAAGCATGTTTGGATGAATGTTTAAAGCATATACACTGGGGACACAGAAAAAAATGAAACTATAAACACAAAAAATGATTAAAATGTGAAAAATGTTCTTGTCACTACCAACTGAGCAAAACAAACAAACCAGAAAACCTTGCCAGACTATCAGAAGCTACTATGATGCTTACAATCATTACCTTACTCACCTCCGGTGCCACATTGTGTTCTCCGTACACTAAAATGGAGAAGTACTTAATATCCTACGGTGTGTTACGCTATGTTATATAACTGTTTATTGATTGTATCCGTTCCTAAGGTGACCCTAATCGTGATGGCTCAACTGGTTAATTCACTGCCTGCAAGCACCAGCATCCCAAATGGGTGCTGATTCATGCTCAATCCACTTCTGATCCTGGTCTCTATGTATGGACTGGAAAAGCAATAGAGGACATCCCAAAGCCTTGGAACCCTGCCCCACAATGGGCAATCTGGAAGAGACTCTTGGTTCTTGCCTTCGAACTTGCCAAGCTTCAACCATTGTGGCCATTTGGGGAATTAACCAGCAAAATCAAAAGCTTTCTCTCTCTGTCTCTCCTTTGTGTAAATTTGCCTTTCCAATAAAAATAAATAAGTCTTAAATAAAAGATTTATATTTAAATTTTAAATAAAAAATTTTTGAGATTTTAAATAAATCTCAAATACAAGATTTTTAAGATTTTTTATTGGAAAGGCAGATATACAGAGAAAAGGAGATGTAGAGAGAAAGATCTTCAGCCCCCGGGGTTGATTTCCCAAGTGACCGCAGCAAGCCAGAGCTGAGCTGATACAAATCCAGGAGTCAGAAGCTTCTTCCTGGATGGGAAGTGGAGCAGCTGGGGGCACATACCAGTGCCCACAGGAGATCCCAGCACTTCCAAGGCAAGGATTTAGCCACTGAGTCATTGTGCCAGGCCCCAAAATAAATAAACCTTAAAAAGAAGGTGTGGCAACCAAAACTGATGATTGGCTTATTTTTGCAGGTGGTCAGTGTCGTATAATCTTGCTATGATAGCTAAGTAACTGAGGACAGAACTCACCTCTGCACAGTTCATTCATGTAACACCTACTAATGTCCTCTTAGCAGGGACAAAATATCTAAGATCTACCGAAGGAGGAACTGATTATATAAACTAATTCTAAATTCCAAGTTGCCTAATGCAATAGAACTGACATATATCACTATTTCATTTTATTATTTCATAGTATGTAACACACACCCATGATCACACATAATTAATTACACAGAGCATCTCTGGTTCCAAGCAACCACAAAAATTTTATATACATATGAAAATATTACAAAGCACAGCTTCCATTGGCTACCATGCAAATATCTGAGTAACCATCAACAAAAACATTCCTATGAAAGAGTCCTGCATGAGGGGACTGCGAAATAGTTGTCAAATATTTGGATAATAGGACCTCAAAGAGTTTTTTGTTTAAATGGTTCTATTGATATTTATCACATATAAATTAAAACTGATAACTTCTAAAAACATATTAATTCATTAAAAATAACAACTACATTAACAGATGCAAAACATTTCTTTAAGAAACAATTTTATATTCCAAAACAAAAAATATATTTCACAAAAAGAGTGACACCGCTTTAGCTTTTTGTGACTACTTTTAACATCTGGTTTAATGGCAGGCAACCATGTTGCCTTTGGTTCCAATCTATTGTAACAACACATGATATGCCTTTTAGAAAATTCCATTTATGAAAACATATGAATGAAGAAGGTAAATACCATATACAATTGTAACAAAGACAATTTTGACCTAGAAGATCCGTTCAAAGAAACTTCGGAATGACCAGGATCGCACATTAAAAACCAGAAGACAGATACAGAACTAGGAATGAAGAAATGATTAGACAGTTGCCTTGAAACATCATTCCTGATGGTTCAATATGCAAATGTTTAAAAACATATTTTTATCGCATATTACTTTTCATAAGGACAGACTAAAACAAAAACATTTCTACAGAGCAAGAGTTTACCTGTGATCCTGTTACTAAATAATGAGACCTAATACAACAAAAAGATTAAGAATCTCACCATTCTCTGCTTAAAAGAGATGGCCCTTGTGAGAACTGTTACAACTTGTCACACTGTATAGGTGGTTTATCCAGTCAAACAGAACACATGGAAACTAGAAACACCAATTTGTACCTCAACAAAGAACAGAGACATGGCTGTGTGGAAGTGGATGAGGCCCACATGGACAAGTCCGGAGTAATCTGAGTCACAGGAAATGATTCGCAATCTGACCCCTGCTCCTGAGTCTCCTTCCATCCCCAAGAAGGAAAACTGTCCCAACTCAGAACATCTAGGAAGTAAAAGAGCAGAGTCTGCAGGAACATCAAATACAATTGCCTGTTTGGGATTCTGGTCCACAGTCATTTGAAACAAGCCAGGTGGGACACACAGCAAACATCACAGAGCAACAACCAGCCCTCTCTGGGGTGAGCAGGCAAAGCAGTGGCAGCTCAACTCTATCTCAGGCCTGCTTGCTGCAGCCACTTGCTGCGTGAACCGGAGGGTAGATGAGCCCTACCGGCTCCTCCCTCTGTGTCTCATGCTTTAAATATGCAAATTTGAAAAAAAATAATTTCTATGCTACAAATGTTATTCCATGTGTGTACTTGATGTGAAAAACAGACTTTTTCAAAGGGAAGAATGGTGCTTCATCTTGGTGTGAAAAAACAGTAGTCCTGCACTAAAACTAACGAAGTGATAGAGTTGTTGAAAAGCATCAAAGTAACCATAATAAAATTCTAGAGATTTTCAGATGTTAATATTCCTGAGATCAAATGACCAACTTCATCAAAATATTAAAATTAGGTGAATTAGATGGCTCTCTCTTTTTTTTTTTTTTTACAATAATCTCTTTTGCTCTTGTTTAGCAGTCCCTGGGAAACCATATCTTCAAACCCTTATGGTCCCAATATATGTGTGAAATCAACTGGGAGTCGCATCTTTTTCATGCAAATTCAAGGATCTTACAAACAGCTTTGTTTAAAAAAATAAAGGAATACTTGACTTGCAAGCTACCCAAGGCAAATTAAATACATTCACATACACCCTTGCCCCTATTTCAAGGCCTTAGCTCATCTGCTGTAACAGACAACCGTGCTTTTGCAAAGCATCTCTATTTTGTTCTGCATTTGTGGCAAAGCCAGTAGCTCATTATGAAGAGAGTATTGACTTTATGATTATACAACAAATGCTTGTGGATATTTTAGCAAGAACTATGCATCTTTAATTACAGACTAGGGATAAAAGAAAAATATAAAATATTCAAAAAGAAAAAAAAGAAATCAAAATGTTTACTTCTCTCAGCTATATGCAAAGATAATTTTTCTTTCCAAGAAGGGTGAAATAGAACTACAATTATTTAGTTCTACATCCAGCAAGAGAATTAGTCTCATGGTTTCTATGTCCAGTCATACAGCCACAGACTCCACCAACTAAAATAACAAATGACTATTTTTATGTGAACCATGAGTCGTCAGAGCACCACTGACACATGTGCAAATTAGGCTCATACACACAGTGCCCCCAACAAAACCTCCACGGTGTTGGCAAATGTCAACCCAGGAAAGACCTATAAGATTTCCCAGTTTAGAAAAATAAATATTTCCCAAAAACAAAGCCCCTTGCAAAAGAGGACAATTTAGTTGTGATGTGTGGATATGTCAGACATAAGAGTGCTGCACAGCCATCTGTTGCATGAGCATGGAACACAGACCTGCCTGGAGAGAATCAATGTTCTCTTGCCCTCTGAACGAGCCTGGGACCCCAACCAGTATGAATGGCAAAGAATGGAGCCACATGCACCCCACTCTCCATTCAGCAGATGGTGGAGGATGCCCTGAAGGAAGATGAACAAGGCACATGAGTAAGTGTGAAATGTTGGTTCTATTCATTGTAAAATCATGGTAAATCTCATTACTGCAGACTACATCACACATGTGGAGCTCAAGGTACCACGGTGCTTCCCTTTAGCAAGGTGTCAGAATGTAAGATGCTGTGTACTCTTTTTCAAGTACCAGATAATTTGCATGATAAATAATTAACTGTAGAGCATAACAAACCTAGAATGTTCACATCTGTTTTAATTTTTTTCTTCCTGTATAATTTTAGAAATACAAAATCAATTTTCTTTACTGTAGGGTAAAGAAAAGCTTACAAAAGTTCTTCAAAAATGTTGAGGAAAATGGAATTAAATGTAAAAAAAAAAAGGTAAGCCTATTTTGGTGCAAAAAAGTTTTGAAATTAACATTTTTCCATGAACTTCTTGAGGGCCTCCTGTAATAATGCCTCCCCAAAATAAGTTTGTGTTGTTTTTTGTTTTTCATGTTAAAATTCCTGTACTAATAAGGTGTCCAAATGTGAGTCTCTTATGCATTATGGAATACATACATGTAGTTTTAAATTTTTTATATGTCTAAGTTCTTTTAATTTTTGATTTTTTAATGTTCAATTTATTTTATAAAGTGAGCATACTTCATGCATTCTGAAACACAGATTTGCAGTGAAGTGATATTTATCACTCTAACCTGCCTCCTGTGTTCCCATCCTCTCTCTTTTCCTTCCTTTTTTTTTTTAATTTTGCAGTGACAGACTTTCAGTTCCCTTAACAATCACGTCACAGGGAAAGAATTTAACAAACAGCAAGTAGAAAAACAAAATTCAAAACAAACACTACTCCTCAGGATTATAGACTAAGGCTAAAAACAGTAATCTAATCTCAATGTTAATTTTGCTTGTATAAAATCCATTTTTTTTACTCGGTATCTTAGGTCCCACAGAACACCTTTTTTCCCCCATAATATTCTAACTGCTACTGTACAATACAATGTTACTGAAAATTCTAATCCATTCAGTAAACATTTAATGTGACTTTATTGTCGGTCTGGTACAAATTCTTGATACTGAAAATAAAGACCAGTAACAGAGCTATTTAGAGTTCTGGGACTACAGATAGCAGGTCCACAACATATCAGTGCAACAGTTGTGCAGCGTATTCAAAGCTGGAATTTAAAGTAATGTGAGTGGCCAACATTGTGGTGAGCTGGCTAAAGCCGGAAACCTGGGATTCCATCCCAGTCTCCCAAATGAGGGTCAGGGACCCAAGTAATGGAACTGTCACTTGCTACCTCCAAAGACTGTGCATTAGCAGGAGGCTGAAGTAGAGGAAGTGGGATTTCCAGTATTTCGATACGGGGATTCAAACATCCCAATTAGTGACTTCACTAACTGATCTAAATGCCCAATCCAGAACTTCACTTTTAATCCCTATTTTCCATGCTAAATGGGTGGAAAACATTTTTGTGTTGCATGGACACTGCTTTGGTAACACATTTTCCATTAAACTTCTGAAGATGCTACTTAAAACTTCTCATCAACACACCAAATTCCAAGGCTAACATTTGCTGGCAGAGTAAAATAGGAATAAACGTCAAGTTCCCAACATAAAATCATGCTGAGGCCTACCTTCCTGTTTCAACTAATTTCCCTACCCCCACCCCCAATTTTTTCTCTATGAAGGTATGACCATGTGGCTAAGAGGAAATTAAATGAATACTCTCAGTTATGCCTCAAGGCATAGAATCATACACCACAGTCTTAAAAAGGCTCAATTAATCATTAGCTTTCTCCATTTCAATAGATCCCAAGAATAAGAGCCAAGTGGCAACTTAGTACATGTCCGGGAAGAGCAGGTTTGCTCCCCTGAGGAGGCCTAGGAGCATTCTACCCACACACAGAGACATCCTGGGGAGTCACCCACTGCAGAGACCATGACAATACCAAGTGCCAGGTGTGCCTGTCATTTGGGCAGATGGAAAGACCGGTGGCAGCAGTCCCTGAGAAATGGCTAAATTAATTAGCCTTTCCAAAGCAGATCATTTAATTACTCATCTCAGACATTCAGGGCGAGAGCAGAATTCAAAACTGTTAGAGTTGCAGCACACATTTTAAAAAAATTCCCTTCCTTATATACTTTTTCCACCATGTAACCTAGAGTTTCCTAAAAACTTTAACATACCAAAGGATGTTCATCTATTACTTGTTGCAATAGTCTATTTTCACAATACATCCAAATCAGAACATTGAGAATGAATTCTAAATTTTTTACTTTAACACAATTCTCTGCAGCGGAAACTAAAAATAGCAAGCAGGAAACTCAAAACCAGTGTTGGCATATACATACATATACCCTGCTGACTGCATAACACTTTATTAACATTATTTTATGTTCATCAAAGGATGTCCTTCTAACTCTTCCAACCTCCCCCTTGCACACATACACACATTAAGCTGGAATACAGATATAATTAGTAAGAGCAAACAAACAAAAGTTTTAATTTTAGCAGGCTCTCTTTCTGAAGGTCTTTTATCTACATGCCTGTTTTGATTGAGCTTGGTACAGTTTATAAAACACACCACACACACACACACACACACACACACACATAAACACACACGAGGAGTTCTCTCCCTCTCTATCCCATATATTCACTCACAACTGCTTATCAACAATGGTGTTTTAATCTACACCCATGTTTATATTATCAATTCATTCACGTGGTATGTCATATCAACACAGTTGCCTGCTTCACCTATTTCTCTTCCTCACTATACTTGATGACATTGTAAGGCTGGGACATTACAGTCTTCCAGTATCCAGATCATTGAAACATCTGCAATGAATGAACAATCATACTCAGGGCAATAATGGTGTCACTAGTTCACGGCAAGATGATAATATGCCTTCACTCCTATTCAAGCTCATAGTTAGTCTCAAACCATAGAGCTTCACAGCCATACATCTTAACTAAAACCACACAAATTACTGACAAACTCTATGATGGCAGTCTTATTATGGGTGGCTTTTGGTACAGTTTACATAGCACATACAGCTTATCAGTTAGCAGACTGATGAAAGAGAAGGCATGTTCACATTTGCTCCTTTTTATTTACACTTACTATAATTAGCTATCACTTGAATAAACACCATCATCTCTAGGTTTTTCATAAAATTCAAAGACCCTGTACTTGGCAATACATTATTCCCTCTCTTCTTCTCTTTTCTGGGTCAGAGGGAAATCTCTACTACTACTCTTTGTTTTTCTAAAATATTTGCTAAAAACAAAAAGCCCTCCAAACCTTAGTAACTTCTCGTCTTAATTCTTGACATCATCCTTGAATGTTAAGTCAGTTATAGCAAAGACCAAAATTCAGGACGCAGGCACCAAACAACCACTTGCTTCTTACCCTCAGGTTTCACTTATGCAAAAAGCTTTTGAACACATGTTCCTTTTTTGTTTTTTCGAAAACATGTGTTCCCTAACATGTGTTCCTTTTGTTGTCATGCATTGCCAGCAATTCAGAATTCCTTGCAATTTCATGTACTTTCCTTTTTCTTTTTCTAGGTTTCTATACGTATGGCAATCAAGAAACTGGGTCAGACAAAACTGCATTAATAATGTCCAATTTTCTTCCATAGGTGTGGGTAGTATTCAAAACCTACAGGTTGTATTGTAACATAATATGGAATGGGAATTCCATGAATATAAACACACACACATACACACACCCCATCACCCAAAATTGTGAAAATAGCCCTTATATGACAACTAATTTAGTTTCCATGGCTTTCAATTATCAATGGCTCTGAAATCTCATTCTGTTTGCATTCTGACAAAGACCTTAAGACAGTATCTGCAAGGAGACACAAAGCCATTTGTCTACGCTCCAAAAAAGTCTTTCGAGTTCCACAAGAAATCTGGAAGAGGTATTGACAGAAATACCAGTAGACTTAAGACAGCAAAGTATATGTTAAGAACCCCTTCCCTGGGCCCGGCAGCGTGGCCTAGCGGCTAAAGTCCTCGCCTTGAAAGCCCCGGAATCCCATATGGGCACCGGTTCTAATCCCAGCAGCTCCACTTCCCATCCAGCTCCCTGCTTGTGGCCTGGGAAAGCAGTTGAGGACGGCCCAATGCATTGGGACCCTGCACCCGCGTGGGAGACCTGGAAGAGGTTCCAGGTTCCCGGCTTCGGATCGGCGCACATCGGCCGTTGCGGCTCACTTGGGGGAATGAATCATCGGACGGAAGATCTTCCTCTCTGTCTCTCCTCCTCTGTGTATATCTGGCTGTAATAAAATGAATAAATCTTAAAAAAAAAAAAGAACCCCTTCCCAAGTTTATAGAATGAATCACTCACACAACGGTGCATCAACTCAACCAAATAGTGGCTTTTAGAATAGACTGGAAATGACATTAATTTATTCCACAAATATTCAGTTTCTACTATGTTGGAGACAGTGTACTGTGCTCTATGCATGAGACGATGAGTTCCCTAATGCTGCATTTAGGGAACTTTCTGTCTCAGTAAAAGAAGTAACACGATTGCAGTCAGATTCAAGGTTGAATTTTGCCTCTCCCAAATTCTTATGTTCAAGTCCTAAATTGTACCTCAGAATCTGATCTTTATACAAGGGATGAAGGTCTTTACATGGACAAGTTAAAATGAGGTTATTGGGGTGGGCCCCAGCTCACTGTGACTGCAGATGCAGATACTACAGAGTATGTGTGTGTGCGCGCACACACACACACACACACACACACACACAGAGTAAGGCAGGTAGGGATAAAACAGCACAGGAAGATGAAAGCGTGAATTAAAGATGGGCTTCTAGAAGCCCACGGACAACAATGACTGCCAAAAACTGCCCACCCTCAGAGAGGGCTTACCCTTCTACACTCTGAACATGGACTTCTGGCTTTTGCAATCATATGATAATGCATTTCCTCATTTATTGGTAAATCATCCAGTTTGTGGTATTTGGCTATAGTAGCCCTAGCAATCAATGTTTCAAATAAATTTTAAGGGTGAATATTGGCTCTGAAAGTGAATAAATTCATATCCTCTATCTCAGAACTTGCTTTCAAGTCCAGTTCTTCATTCCAGGTTCCTAATAATCTGGATTCTCAGATGCAGATAACTCGAATAGTGAGGTGCTTCTCACTCATACGAGAAACCCAGATTGAATTACTGGCTCCTGGCTTTAGCTTGGTCCAATCTCAGCCATGGTGGGGGCATTTGGAGAACGAATCACCTGATACGAGCACTCACTTGTTTTAGCACTGTCTGACTCTTAAATAATAAATATATGTATATTTTTAAATAAAATCCTTCAGTTACATTTGTACATAATTCATTCTCTTTACACAAAACGTATACACATAATTTGATCAAATCGAATGGTGTACCTATCACAGTATAATGCATTCTCATAGCAGCATAGTAGTTACTTCTGAATGATAGAATCAAGGAATCTTTACAGACAACACGGTAGTCACAGTTCACAAAAGTTAAGAGCTGTAAAAATATTAAAACCAAACATGGAAAATTATAACTACAGGACTATATCCTATTTACTGTGAAGGTGGGCTATTTTAATCTAAGGAATATGTTTCACATGCCATTTCTCAACAGAGCTCAAGAAGACTATGAATAATTCAAATGGCACATTTTATAACTAAACCACCACAGGCACCCTTTATCTTAGCCATAGGGGCATATTAAGTAGGTCCAACTGCGTACCCTTTTTTACTAAGTCTACCCTTATGTCCAGTGTATGATAAGAGGTACACAACTGCTTTATTAGGATAATATTGCCTTAGTTGGTCCTCTGGAATAGAGATAATTTACAAATCCATTTATATAATCTCTGGCTACATGTCTTGGGGATAGGTTGATTGTTTCTGGGTACTGAGGAGTTAAGTGACCGGTAGTCTTGCAATTGTCCCAGGCCCTTGTTAACTCAGTTCTCCTATACCCAGTAGAAATTTAGTGATTTATGTACGCCATTCAACCTAGGCTTCTTAACGTATTAATTAAGAGTAACTTTTGATGCCTTGAACATCTGCTGATTTTTTTTATGGGTACATACTTGTCAGAAGCAAGATCACATAATTCACCTTTTCACCTTAACAACTTTGTCTACTTTTCAGTCTTTGTTTCTAAATGTCGTCAGTTGGTTTTCTCCGACTTGCAAGTTACAGGAAAACTCTGCCTCGAACAAAACAGACAAGCATTTCATCGAACTTGTTGCAGTTGCTTTGAAGCAACTGATCTGCCAAACACTGAGAGAAGGCATCTCCAGATTAACTCTAGAAATCTCTGCATCAACAATGTACCTAACTTCTCCTCAGATGCTTTCATTTCCATGATGCTCTACGAGTTCTGGGAACTATCGGCTCCGAGTTCCCATCTGTTCTACATGTTATGTTATCCAGGGTAAGAACCTGATTGATGCAGTGAGGCACACACGATAAACAGAACAGATCTGGTTTGGGAGGCAGAGACATTTCACACAGCCATAGATCTCCCCCTACCTTTTATGACTTGAGCACAGAGAATGAAATGTCTGGTAGTGTCTACCATATTGACTGATAATTTATATTCTAATGCAGTCCTTTATTTGAAAAAAAAAAAGCTTTATTTTCCAATTAGTCCAACTTAGTATTTGCATTCACTTCAATTGAATTATTGCAGGTTTCTGATTAAAACATTCAGCATTAAGCTCCTATATTGGTTTCTTCATATCCTCTTGACTCCACCAGTATCAAACACAAACATGTATGTTGAACACATTCTCCATTGTTACTTCAAGAACACTTACCTGGCACATACTCTATATATTAGTTTCTGTGGATTGCCTCATATGCCTGCCAGCAGCACATGAAATTTTTATGGAGAAAAATCCCAAAATGCGATGAAACGTGAAACAGACACATGCTCACATATATATGGACAGTACCAAGAGACACCAACACATCAGCAAGGGTCTTCCTCCTCTTTTCCTTTCCTTCACATTATTATCAGCAAGACACTTCAAGATACCAACAAAAAAATTGAAATACACAGGACACTTAAAAGAAAGTCTTCTTTAAAGAAATCAGCATGGGTCTGGCATGACGTCTTAGTGGCTAAATCTTTCCTTGCAACTGCCCATGGTCCCAAATGGGCACCAGTTCTTGTCTTGATGGCTCTACTTCCCATCCAGCTCCCTGCTTGTGGCCTTGGAAAGCATTAGAGGACAGCCCAAAGCCTTGGGACTTTGCACTCACATTGGAGACCTGGAAGAAGCTCCTGACTCCTGGCTTCGATTGGCTCAGTTCCAGTTGTTGCAACCACTTGGGGAGTGAACCAGTAAATGGAAGATCTTTCTCTCTGTATATCCTTTTCTCTGCAAATCTGAATTTCCAATAAAATATATACAAATCTTAAAAAAAACAAAGAAGAGGAAGAAGGGTCCAGCGTGACAGCCTAGTGGCTAAAGTCCTTGCCAGTTCATATTCTAGTTGCTCCATTTCACCTTCATCTCCCTGTTTGTGGCATGGGAAAGCAGTCAATGACGGCCCAAAGCCTTGGAAACGTGCACTCACATGGGAGACCCAGAGGAAGCTCCTGGCTCCCGGCTTTGGATTTGCTTAGCTCCAGCCATTGCGGTCACTTGGGGATTAAACTAGCAGACAGAAGATCCTTCTCCGTCTCTCCTTTTCTCTGTAATTCTGACTTTCAAATTAAAAAAATAAATCTTTTTAAAAAGCAGAATAGAAATTCTACTTCCCTATATTCTTTCTAAACATGTGACGATTCAATTAGAATTTCAACAGCTAGCTTAAAAAAGAAAAATTCAACACACTAATTTTTAGAAGAAATAAATGATAGAAACTAAGAGCCCCCAAATTAAGAAATGTTAAACATTCAGAAGCCAACATGTGATTGGTCAAGTGTCCCTTACCACAATCCGTGGGTTAATAAATATTTAAGGTTTTGGAGTTTTGTGATTTTGGAATATGTTCAAACACTTCATTGGTTGAGCATCCCTAAAATGAGCATTAAAATTTAGAAATGCTCCAAAACCCAAAATTCTTTAAGCATCAGGGTAGTACTCAAAGTGCTGGAAAATCTGAACTAAGAGATTTTTATTTTGGGACACAAACTTTTGAAATCTCTATTAGGGTTTTAACAGTTTTTTCGTGGACTTTCTATAGATTCCTCAAATACATGAATATAAACAAACTCATCTTTTAAATTCCATTTTCTGCAAACTTCTGCAAGTTTCTTCTTCTTCTTTTTCTTCTTCTTCTCCTTCTTCTCCTTCTTTTTTAGCAAGAGTCAAAACTCGAGGACCAGCGAGATAGCCTAGCGGCTGAAGTCCTCGCCTTGCATTTCTAGGATCCCAGGATCCCATATGGGTGCCAGTTCATGTCCTAGTTGCTCTGCTTCCCTTCCACCTCCCTGCTTGTGGCCTGGGAAAGCAGTTGAGGATGGCCCAACGCTTTGGGATCCTGTACCTACATGCAAGACCCAGAAGAAACTCCTGACTCCTGGCTTCAGACCAGCTCAGCTCGAGTCATTGCAGCCACTTGGGGAGTGAGTCAGTAGAAAGAAGATCTTTCTCTCTGTCTCTGCTTCACTCTGTAAATGTGTTTTTCCAATAAAAATAAATCCTTAAAAAAATAAGAGGCAAAACTCTGAGGTATGAAGATGCTCAAGCATACCTCCATTGAGGTGAAAGTGTTTTTTTGAAAACAAGAAAGCGGCAGGCAGGCACGCAAAGAACAGATATCCTGGTAGAATAGCCCAATACACAGGAAGAAATATTAACTCTATCAAAACAGGTTACTGCAGACTTTCTACTAAAATGTAAATCAATCCAAGCATTTATCGTTATCATCTATTTCCCTGTCATGCTGAGAAAGAGAAGCAGAAATAAGATAGAAAGGACATCATTTTTTGTGTCTTCAGAGAAAGGCAACAAATGAAAAGGTCAGACAAAGAGACAACAAAAATTCGTTTTCTGAAGAGTGATAGATGTCCATATATTTTCTGAAGTCAGATAATGGCTGAGCTGGTAAACAGCAGTCTTTGTGCATATTTTGGTCACATTTAAGATAGAGGAAGCTAAGAATAATAATTGATACCCACAGTGATTACGTTCCAAGTACTATAGACAAAGTTCATAAACACTCATCTTCTCCACATCCCTAAGAAGTTACATACTCTTACTATTCCCATTTTACAAATAATGGAAATAAGGTAGAGAGGGATTATTATGATTTATTCCATAAAGTCCCACAAGTAAGTGATGACAAGGATTGAACACAAGCACTCTTCCTTCTTGACCTAAATGCTGTCCTGTCAATGTGACTCTAGCTAGAGTGACAATGCTTATGTCCCATAATATGGATTTCATCAGAAGCTCTCAAACACTGTTCTCATTTTCTTCCAGAACTAAACAATTGCAAAGGTACACTAGAGTTCTGATTCACACACAAGACTTCTGAGCCACACTGCTTGAGCTCCAACCCCAAGCTCATCTCCTCCCTAGCTCCTGGACCTATAGGTTATACAACTTCACTAACAGAGTTTATCCTCATCCGTTACAGGCACAGACTGTTCCTTTCTGGGCAAGAGTTTTGCATTCACTTTTGTACCACTCTTGTCATCTTACTTACTTTGGCTAATAAATCACATAAAAATAATTTTGAATTTTTCTGGGCCAACAAACATGCTCCATGTTTTCTTGTTATAGTTAGTTATATTAACTAGAGCTTCTTTCGACTATATCCAATACACAAATTAAGTCCACCTGTTGTTCTAACTATGACTCGGGAGTTATTACTGTCACATCACAGCTCTTTTGATGCACTTTCTTTGCCTTAGCATCCTGTTTATAGTTGTATCCAAGAGTACAAGGTTGAAGCAAGAGGTGAGGGACAGGAACACAGGCAAAGAATCCCAAATAGTGCCACTGAACGTGTCTTTCACAGGTTGCAATAGGACCTCTGCTCTAATATCATGGTGCTCTGCAGGACCATCAAGGAAAGCAGCCAGCCAGCACTTTTGTGCAGGTTTTTCAGCATATAACGTACAAACACCATTGGTGCAAGCAATCATGGGCCCTCACAGGACCTCTTCTGTACATCCTGAACATGCCCTAAGTCTGTTTCCTAGGAACAGTACCTTCCCACTGTCTTCTTTACTCACCACAAGTAAATAAAATTTCCTGTGAGGAGCTCCAGCTTGAGATCAAGGCTGCAACATCTTCATATGACTGCAATCCTTGCATTTGCCAACAGAGTGGTTAGGAACTTAACCAAATGCTAAAGGATTCATTTATTTGAAAGGCAAAGTTAGAGAGAAACACAGACAGAGACCTCTTCTCTCTGCTGGTTTACCTCTGAAATACATACAATGGCCAGGACCAGGCCTGGACAAATCCAGGAACTTATTTCAGGGTTCCTACATGATTGGCAAGAGCCCGAGCACTTGGGCCATCTTCCATTGATTTCTCAGCTGCCTTAGCAGGCAGCCAGACCAAAAATAGAGCCTCCAACCTCCATACAGGATGCCAGTGTCACAGGCAGCAGCTTAGTACACAAGGCTACAACGCTAGCCCTAAATGAATGTTTTTGTTTGTTTGTTTTTTGTTTTCTTTAAAAAAAACATATGTAACAGCTGCCAACATTGGTCTGCCACAAGCAGAAAAGATTGCTAGAAAAACAATCCCAATACTCATGAAATACTGACTCTGAAATCATTTCACCTCAGTTCTTATGTTACATGGGTTGCCCTTTGAGCATTCTGCAAACTTTTTCCCTGCAATATTCACATCTCAAACCCAGTAATCTATTTGTGTACTGGTTGGGACTCTCGTGTTGCTGACTTCCACACACCTGACACCCTTCCTCCAGCACAATTTGGTCAATTTCTTTACCTGTCAGAGTATTCCTACCCTAGTTCAGTCTTTTCCCTTTGCCATCTTTTTGAGACACATTGCTTTGTGTTTACAGGTAAAGGCTTTGATCACTTTGGCAAGTTTCTGTGTTTCTTAAGCCTTGGCAGGCCTTGGTTTTTGCTAATGTGCACATTCCTGTAGTATAGCTTCTTGGCAATGAAAGTTCCACACTACTTGCTCTGACGGAATGCTGCTAACGACAATGGCAGATATGTTGTTAACAAGCAGATACTGAGACCTCCTTTGCTCAGGAGAAAAAAATGCTGAGAGGGCTGCTTTAAACAATCTTAGAAACTGTCAACTAGCAAAGGCTGGGCCAAAAGGATCTTTGACTCCAATAACCTCATTTTAGAGCTGAGGAAATGGAAGCTCAGGGAGGTTAAGTATCTTGCTGAGAAAAGGGAAAGTCAGTTGAAGAACAAAACCCTGATTAGATCAGAGGCATTACCGACAGGGTCAATGTAGTCCTATTTTAGGGGTGTGGTTGAAAGGAACAAGCATGTGGAAATATTGCAACATGTCCCATAGAGAAGGACTTTCATATGTTAATTCATATGTTCTTAAAGGAAAGAGAAAATACTTATGAACATGGAAAATTACCAGCCAACATGTTAAATACCTAGTCAACAATTTTATTTCATGTCACTCAGCATTTTACTGAGGTTTGATTTGGCCTATTTTAAATACCAAAGAAGATACCCATTCATATGTGAAAACAGGTGGGTATAGCTGGGTCAGTATCAGAAATTATCTGAACTAAGATTCAAAAAAAAAAAAAAAAAAACAACCAGACATCAAGATTCTCATTCTATCAAAACCTGTATTGGATATATAACATGCAGTATCAATATCCCATCAACTGTTTGCTTTAAGCCACAAGGATTACAGTGGTTGTCACCATCAGCAAAAAACATGGATAGTAGATAATCAACCATCAATGAATCTTAATATATGGTGCATATAAACTCTTAAGGGATTCTGTTCTATTCTACCCATTTTCCCAAACCCAAACACACTGTCAAAAGGTCTTCCTGTCTTCTAGCAAAATAATGTCCACTACAGCTGAACATTAAAACAAATACACTTTTTTTTTTTTTGGTACACGAAGATAAAACTGAGATTTTCAGATGATGCACTCTTGATCACAAAAGCCTTCTGTGTTTTCACTGTTGTTTGGCTAATTCCTCATGTCTAAAAACAAAAGTGAAAACAAAAACAAAGCAATACATAGATTCCAGAGGAACTCCATATAAGAAAAGCACAACTCTCCGCAAAGTCACAGGAATTCCCTTAAAGGCAGATGCCATTTCTGCTTTGTAGAAAAGGCACAATCCACTTAAAAGGGGGTGGGAGAGGACAAAACTAGGAACTAAAACAAAGGACCAAAGGCAAAACAACTAGCAATGTTCTAGTTAGTCCAAAAAAAGAGAAAACCCAGCAAGGAACAGAGTATCCCACAACTGAAGAATGTCATTAACATAATACAATGGGGCCACTCTCTGTGACACCTTGATAAATTAAAGGAACAGAAACACTGTCACAAAAAAGAAAAGGAAGAAAGGAAGGAAATTCACAAACAGTGCCTACAAAAAGAAGGATAAGAAAGTTTTCAGAGAATACAAGCATTGATTAAAGGCAAGCAAGAAAAACAAGATAGCGGCAGTATCTAGCTCACCCCCTACTGCACAAGCCTATTGTATTGTTTCCTTTGGCACCAACTGCAAGGGAGCTCCATCTTATGTCTAATAATACCATTATTTATAAAATAGAAGAAAAACATCCTGATAAGAGTATACCTCAATGGCAAAAGAATCTCTTATATAATCTGAATGTGCAGTTGAAAAAGAAGTGCTTTTTCGAAGTAATAACAATTCAAAGTAATAACAATTACAAAGCAGCCAGTGAACAAGATAAGCATTTGCAAAAGGAGCCACACAGAATCTATTCAACTGATTGGCTTCTCTGTTATGTGAGTCCAAGAGAGGAAAACTTCTGCTCACTGGGGAAATCTTCCACACCATCAAAATCAGTCCAGGTCATTCAACTTTTGCTGGAAAACAAAACTTGACACACACACACACACAATATGACTTGTAATTCCTCATTCAACTTTTTAGTCAATGACCTATATACATATATGCCAATATGAAAGAAAAAATTTGGAAATTGCATTCGTATTTTTGTTCCTGTCTTCCAAAAGTTAGAACTTGTAAAATTTCTCTTTGCCTCATGGTCCTTCAAAGATGATGCATTTTTTAAGGTGTCAATTAGATGATGCATATAAAACCATACAAGATCACTTCCAAAAGCTCATTGAACATGGAATTCTAACAGATATATAGGAAGTCTTCCAAATTTTCAGGAAAAAAGCACAGTATGAAAAACCTATGCATGGATTTCTGAGTTCTTAACACCAAAATAAAATTGCATTTCCAAGCTTTTTGAAGTACCTTCATAAATACATTGAAATACAGTAGCATAAGATACTTACTAGTTCTTCCAAAAGTCAAGAAAGAGTAAATAACACAATTATTAAGCCACTATTATGTGGCAGCTGCCATCCTTCATTATCTTACAAAGATCTTATAAATATGACCTTTTTGAAAGTTTGTTTGAAACACAGAGGAAGAAAGAGGGGCTGGGGCTGAGAGAGACCACCTGTTTGCTGATTCACCCTCCAAATGTCCAAAGCCAAGATTTTCATCAGAATTTCTCTGCAGATAGCAATGAACCAAGTAGTTCAATTACCATCTGCTTCCTACTGGCTGTACTAGCATGAAGCTTGAAAAGAAGCTAAGGTAAGACATGATTCCAGGCACTGCACCAATATGAGATACAGGCATGTAATGCAGCAGGTAAATGTGCTGTGTCACATGCCTATCCTCAAATCTGACCCTTTCATAGACGAGAAACAAAAATTTTCAAATGAATGGTCCATTCTCTAAGCCACTGCACTGTAATCCATTGCTATTCTCCATGAAGGCAGCTCCTCTAGAATAATTAGGGTGGATTATTAACAGGAATTCTATTTGCTGTTGAAGCATGGCCATGCCAACTATGACTAAAAGAATAAAATGGGAGTGGTGTGAAATTGGTTGAAAAACAAGGCTGTCACCTGTGAGCAGACACCTACTCCAAGGCGTAGAGGATCCTCAGGTGAGCTCCTCATTAGAGCTCAAGGAAAGCAAGTTGGGCAAGCAGTACAGAGTAGAACCAGCAGACTTGAGCAAGTTCAGAATGTCAATCAGGCAGGCACTATGAACAAGATGTCAAGCCTGGTTGGTCAAGGTTAAGGTTCAGTGAGAGAAATTCGATTTCAGAAACATCTGATAGCCATGATGCATATGGGTGGCAGAACCTCAACGCACCCATTGCAGGGCCTGGCATCACGGCTCGATGGCTAAATCCTAACCATGCAAGCTCCAGGATCCAATATAGGCACCAGTTTGTGTCCCAGCTGTTCCCACTTCCCATCTAGCTCCCTGCTTATGGTCTGGAAACACAGTAGAGGATGGTCCAATCCTTGGGCCCCGCACTGGCATGCGAGACCTGGAAGAAGCTCCTGGCTTCTGGCTTTGGATCAGCTCAGCTGCAGTTGCTGTGTGCATTCAGGGAGTAAACCAGTGGATAGAAGATTTTTCTCTAAGTCTCCTTCTCTTCATAAATCTGATCCATCTTTTCAATATAAAAAATAAATAAATCTTTTTTTAAACCACTCATTGAACCTGAAGCATTTATAAAGCAGGTGAGCTAAACTCTGAACACAAAGTCGGTACTTTTAAGTTTGCATTTCAATAAAACTCACAATCATTCAATGAAATGCACTAGGGCACTATCTTGTTAAACTAAGAGATCATTAGTTCTGTGGACCCTACTGGGTCTGTGCTAACAAGTGGAAAATGCAAATCTCTGTAACATTGATTCTCCTTGAGCAATAACCTAGATTAAATAACATTAAATCCAACCCTGACCATGTTGCATCCTGTAACATATTATTCATATCTGAAGAAGTCAGTAGGAAAAAATTGCAGAATTATTTCAGTTGTAATTTCTCAACTACATTTGTCTCTCTCCTCTTGGCTTAGGGTTAAACTGCATGTATTGTTATAAACTTTCCAAGGACTGACTCTAAGAAACACTGTTTGTCCTAGAGGGAGGCAAGAAAAGATGCCTTCAAATATTTACTTCTAGAATATTTAACTTTGAAATACGGACTTTCCTTTTTGGAAGGATTACAATTGTTAAGGGCAAAAGAATAAACATTTAGACAGTAAACAATTCATCCTTAAGTAAACATTTATATGAATATAGATACCAACACTTAAGGCCAATTAACAACAAAGAGCACAAGTCTAGACTGATAGCCTGTGTCCTACTCAGTACAGTCCCCAGTGTACACATACAACATGCAAGCTTACTGAACTCTAGTACTTGAATCTGCATCTTGGATTCCTTACATTAAACCAAACTCATTTTATTACTATTGTCTGCCCTCCTTTAAAAAAAAAGATGTATTTATCTTTATTTGGAAGACAGATTTACACAGAGAAGGAGAGACAGAGAGATTTTCCATCCACTGGTTCACTCCCTAAATGTTCGCAACAGCCAGAGCTGAGATGATCCAAAGCCAGGAGCCAGGAGCTTCTTCCAGGTCTCCACTGTGGTTGCAGGGTCCCAAGGCTTTGGGCCATCTTCTACTGCTTTTCCAGGACACAAGCAGGGTGCTGGAAGGGCAGTGGAGCAGCTGGGACATGAACCATATTGGGACGTGGTGCATGCAAGGTGAGGACTTTAGCCACCTGGCTACTGGGCTACCATGCTAGATTGGCTGTTTTGCATTCACAATTACAAGTTCTACAGTTACAAATCGTTATCTAATCTGTGATAGGTATTTGCAACCTGTAAAGCAGTACCCATGGTGTTTTCAAAGTCACTGGTGGAGTCACGGAAAATGAGAGGCACCATGTGAAGATACCCAGTTGAGATTAAACTTGGTCATGCTCTGCAGGTCTCATCATATCAACAGGAGTCCTTTTGTGTGAACTATTTAGCGTGACTTTTTAATTTTTTTTTGGAGTTACATGCTTAAGGCTGGTAATCTTGATTAAAATGATCCCCAAGAGACACCTCAACGGCAGTATGATGGACTTGTGAGGGCACTTGAAAAACAGCTATTGAAAGACTGGAGAGTAGAACAATGGGGGAGGAGGGCGTTGGGAAGCGAGAGGGGAAATCCCAAAAGCCTACTAAACTGTGTCATAAAATAAAGAATTAAAAAAAAAATAAAATGATCCCCAAGCATAGGGCTGAAGTACACTCTACTGCCCCAACCACAAGATGATTTTTTTATGGAGAGGAAAAGCAAGTGCAAGATCACCTCCCACTCAAGTGAGTTATAGTGGCTGTGAGAGCACAATAATGAGGCAATGTATAACATCAAACATTGGTAAGATTATGTGTGAATGGTTGATGAAACTGTTGTTACAAGAGGTTCACAGAAACCTAACTGTATTTTCTCTAAGAGCAAGGCTTCATTATGAAGATAGGTCTCAAAGCGCTTGCAAAACAGAATACATTTATCTTGATGCATGAAATTTTAAAATTCATGCATACACTGGTCTTCAAAACATTTATGGAAAATGTATTATGAAATAAATACACTTGAATTTCAATTCCTTCACAACAAAACGAACATCTTTAATTCCACTTTCTCACGACATTTTAAAATACCCTTATATCTGCTAACTTGATGTTCAAGGCTACTATATAGGCTATAACTACCAAGAACTATTGCATGTATACACTTCAGCATTTTCTTTAAGTTCCGATGTAGGGCTGATAAAAACATAAACAATCAGTTTAAGTAGCCAGTCAGGTAATGAGATCTTCCCTGAAGCAAAAGGAGGGCTTTCTCAGGTTTCTGACAAATGTAATTAAAATGTCAGACTTGGATTATTATGTACAGCCTATGTTGGCCCTCTTAGGGAATGGCAGGGTTAGCTTTGTTTTGTTATTTGTTATTTATCAATGTTTTCTACTTGTCATGTGCAGATATCTTTACCTAATGGTGTGCTAAACCTTTGACTGCAAAGTTAAATCAAAATATATTACTGTAAAAACTAGTTGAGGGGGAGAATAAAGAAGGAAGGAAAGTGGGTGGGCAACTTGGGAACACGAGAGAGTGGGTGGGAAGTAATAATTAGCACCTAAATGTAATTTGAGACATACATGAAATTCGTGTACATTATATAAGCAAAATTTAAAATGTCAGTCTCAGATCAACTGTGTTTCATAGCAGTGGACAGAAAATATGAAACTACACCAAAATTTTTCATTAAGTTAAATACACTAATACAAATGAGAGAGATTAAGATATCATTTGCAATTAAAAGCCATCTGGATTCTCTATTTGAATGACATTGTCAGAAAAGATGCTATCAACTCTATCAAAAAGTTATGTATTTTTTTTACACATAAACCTTTCAAAAGACACAATTAAAATAATACTTTATGGGCCTGGTGTGGTAGCCTAGTGGCTAAAATTCCTAGGTTTGTACACACCAGGATCCCATATGGATGCCGGTTCTAACCCCGACAGCCCTGCTTCCCATCCAGCTCCCTGCTTGTGGATTTAGAAAGCCTTGGGACCCAGCATCCACATGGGAGACCCGGAAGAAGCTCCTGGCTCCTGGCTTTGGATTGGCACAGTTCCAGCTATTGTGGCCACTTGGGGATTGAAACAGTGGACGGAAGATCTTCCTCTCTGTCTCTCCTCCTCTTTGTATATCTGACTTTCTAATAAAAAACAAATCTGTCTTAAAAAATTAGTACTTCAAACTTTAGAATATCGGTTCCAGGTCTTAACATCTGAATACAGCATTACAAGTTACTTTCACAGTAGCACATGCAAGTTTCAATATAAAGCCACCTTAAGTGCATAAACTCACTGGAAAATGCTCTTTGTTGAGTTAACAGAGTAAAGCAAACATCAGTGTACTGCTCAGTCTTAAAAATTCTCTATATTATGACAAATGATATCTCTATATGGTGAAACATCTATCTTTTGAATTTTATGTACAAATCTAACTCTTTATAAAAATCAACAGCACTCTAAAGCACATTTCACTAATTCAGAATTGGAAGCTCAGACGTGATCTATGTTCTATAAAGACAGTCCAGGGATAAAAAGCTGACATTGACTGGATGGAAGGCTTAGAACATGTTACTATGAAACAAATAAATAAACAAACAAAATAATCCAAAGTTTTTAATACTTTGTACCAATATACATACAACTTTCGGTGTTCATGAAGTTCATACGCATTGCACTGAGTGTTGCTCACAGTTAGCGATCAGAAATCCCGAGGGATCATGACACAGAACAGCCTTTCCGAAACTCACAGTCCAGCAGAGGAGCATGACACACCAACAAAAGCATTGCAAGGTGACAAATGCAATTGAAGATAGAACCACAATGGGAGAGAGGTGCTACCTGGCTTAGGCTGGTTGGCAAAACAGTCCTTAAAAGGGCGTCTCATCTCAAAATTCAAGCCTTCTCCTAGGGGTAGGTGTATCAACTCAGCTCTCTTTAATAGAAACACTCCAAAAATAAAGCAGCCACAATCTTTCCGAGGTGAAAGTGTGATTGAACCTCATTCTCAAGCTGCTTTTGCCATCCAAAGCTCAGCTGCTCACCAGTGGAAAGGTAACAGAAGGTGATGGTGCTGGATTCCTGCCCATGGTGTTAGAGGCATCAGGAGAGCCCCCCACACCATATTTGGGCCAAGGAAAACACGTACCATGTTGTGCAAAATAGGACATCACTCACACTATCTTTAGCTTCATGGCAACTTTACTACATTTCCCTCAGAAAAGTAACACAGTCCTATTTTGGTCCTTTCTCATCACCTTCTGTTTCCAATACTATGTATCTTATATTATGGGTCCTTTCCAAGGGTCAAGGCCCCTGGAGAAAAAAACAGTTCAAAGAACTCAAACTCCTTGGTCAGGCATGTTTAATGGTAGGGGTCCCAGCCCAAGTCATGGTAAGACCTGTACTGGCACCAAAGCAAGGCGTCTACAGATGCCCCCAGAATGGCATATCTTATTAGGACTTCTCCAACACTACCCATGGAAGGCTGTCAGTCTTGTGGAAGAGAAAAGTTCTTTTAGGCCCACTACAATGGTTCAATTGCCTAATCCTCTCCCTTCAAGTGCCAACATCACACATGGGTGCTGGTTCATGTCCCAGCTGCTTCACCTTCCCATCCAGCTCCCTGCTTATGATATGAGAAAGCAGTCGAGGATGGCCCAAAGCTTTGGGACCCTGCATCCACATGGAAGAATTGGAGGAGGCTCCTGGCTTTAGATTGGCTCAGCTCCAGCTGTTGCAGCCACCTGGGGAGTAAACCAGCAGAGGAAGATCTTTCTCTCTGTCCTTTTCTCTATAGATCTGCCCTTCCAATAAAAAATCATAAATTGTGAAATCTCATTAAATGGTTCAAATCCTTCTTTTAAAGGAAAGGGTCACTGGCATCTTCTGGATGTGTTTGTATTTCAGCATGAACTTCTTGATTTTCTTTTCTTTTCTTTTTTTTTTTTTTTTTTTTTTTGGCTTGGCTTGGCAGCCTAAGAGTCAGCAGGCACAGTCCTCTAGATTAAGATCAAATAAAAATAGAAATGAGATGGGTTGAGTGAGGTCCATCAAGAGGTTGGATTCATTTTATCTAATAAAAGATAATCACACAATTTACTTTTATCACTATGCACACACAGAGTTAAATGTCTTACATATACTGTATAGTTCATTCCTTCTGAGATCCAATGAGATGGAGAGGCCTGAGGATATGGAAATGCCAAAACCCAGGTTTGTTGGACACCATGTTCTTTGCCGCTTGCAGGCATTTCGTTGCCTCCATGCTTCTAATGAGGCCTGGAGCTTAATGAAAAGCAAGGAATTGGCACATCAAGCAGAGCATTTGAGTTTAAGAAAATGGGAAGTTCAGTGGTTCTACAGGGAGCACAACTCTAGGTCAGAGCAGTTAGGTGAGCACAGCCCAACTCAAAATTTCTGGAAGAGCCCACCCGACCTTGACACCCTTTTCCTCTGCCCACCCTGACCACCAGGGCTGTATTTATGACGGTCTTGACAGCTTGTTTCTAACCAGACTTCCTCTGTCAGGGCTCTCTAGTCAGAAGCCCTTGTTCTCAGCACCAGAGAGACACTGATGGGAACCAGAAAGAATGTGAAGGTTCAGACATCTGCAAGGACTCCAGGCACCAAGGCACAGGACAAAAGAACTGCATCATGACATCAAAGAGTTGGCAGAAAGAGCAAAAAGGACTGTAGCCATTCAAAAATAAACTGTGCAAAATGTACTGCTAGCATTTTTAGAAGACACTGATTCCTTCGCAGGGTTGGTTCAAAGCACAGCTATTTATTTATGTGCATACTTGCATATGTGCATATGTATAGTATACATATGTATTATATACACAATATACCCAACTATATATGGTATGAATATACATATACATGTAATACTAACACTAAACTCTATATTATAAATACAGAGGTACACGTTTATCTGTGTCAGAATGCCAACTAATCAAATACACCCTTCTTCTCAGTACAGGGATATGTTCTGTTTCCCTGCCTTGCAATGAGGGCAACAGCCAATGAAACCCATGCACAGTGAGCTGGGTGACCTACAAATTCGGCCCTGGGTAATCTTCCACAGGTGTGTCCATTTAGCCTTGAAGTTGTAGTATGATGAGGTAGAGAATAGCCCCAGAGCAATCTCAGAATCTGCAACCTGAACATGACAGAGCTTCCATCCTGGATTCTTAAGTACATTCATGGAGGAGCTTCTTCATGAACAAGCACAGAACAAGTGCCAAGTTCTACAGGCCAACTGGAACAACATATCTGCGGGCTAAGTCACAAGATGTTCAATGTTTTTACCTGTTATCAAAGTCAAGCTCCTTCTATTACACGAAATTAAAAAGACCCCACTTTTTTGGTAAATAGCACACAATTTACCACAATTTATTTTTATTTTATTTTTTTAAAGATTTATTTATTTTGTTCAAAGTCAGATATACAGAGAGGAGGAGAAACAGAGAGGAAGATCTGTCTGATGATTCACTCCCCAAGTGAGACGCAACGGCCGGTGTGCGCCGATCCGAAGCCGCTAACCAGGAAATTCTTCTGGGTCTCCCACACGGATGCAGCATCCCAAAGCATTGGGCCGTCCTCGACTGCTTTCCCAGGCCACAAGCAGGGAGCTGGATGGGAAGTGGAGCCGGGATTAGAACCGGCGCCCACAAGGGATCCCGGGCATTCAAGGCGAGGACTTTAGCAGCTAGGCCACGCCGCCGGGCCCTATCACAATTTATTTTTAATACAATTCCTATACATTTTTCTTTCCTTATATCATCCACCTTTCTCTTTTGGCATGATGAGGCAGCCAATGGGTCAAGAGAGAGAAGAATGTTTAATGGAGATGACAGATGAATTATTCTGAAAGGCAAATGTCTAAGCAGACAGGCAGCCTTTGTGCGAGCACTACCAGAGGATGCCGATTCACTTTTTAACTCTTTCAAATCTAAGAAGACTAATATAGTGCCACAGTGAATTTTCCAAACCAAAAGCAAACAATACAACATCCCCCTCCCACCCACAAAACAATAGGAATGAGATGCTTTATAAGAAAAATAAAGTGGCCATCAAAAGTGATAGCCTATATCCTGCCCACTGCCCCAAGACCCCAAGACCCTGCTGTCTTTCAGCGAACATCTTCTGAAGTTTTAGGAAATCAATATTGACACTGCAGGAGGTCATAGAATCCTGAAGAAAGGCTTAAGATTTGTTTTTATACAAGGCCTCAGGGATGGTAACTTCAATGCATCATGTCACAGAAATGATCCCACTGGAGCGGAAACATCAGATCACATGAAACGACCTGGAACCCATAGCCTGAACAGGCATCTGAAGAAACGTTCTTGTCCTAAACTGTCTGCTTCTGTCTCTCCCAGTCTTTGCTCACACATCTCTCCTAAATGACTTCTTACAGAGATTCCAAACCCCCTCTAGACAATCTGATTTGATATCAGCTAAAACAGCTAAACATCCAGCTCTTAGGCCACATAAGGCCCACAGAACCATTGAGGCTGTCTATGACAAGGCAGTTGCAGGTGGGACACAAAATTTAGTAAAGCTAGTTTTAAAGCTGATAACGTTCTGTGGTTCACGGACGATGTTATAAATACTCAAATGGCTTTTGGCAGAAAAAAAAATGTGTTTCCCCTGCTCTAAAGTAAAACATTTTATTCTTAGTTCCAACTGCATCGGTTCTGCAGGAACGCCCCACCTTCCTTTCTTTTCTCATAGTCAGGGTTTCATGAAGATGTGGCCCATGACAGGTAGATCTAAAAGGTCATTTACTGCCAAAGGCCAGGGTCTTGCCTTCATTTCTTCAACCACTTTAATGGTAGAAAACATAAAGAAAAAGTTATAAAGATTATGATTCATACAAATCATAATCTCTTGTTTTAATTTTTCACTTTTCAAAGCAAAGAAAAAAAGGCACCCTTCTAAAGATTTCAGTCTATAGTCCATCTTAATTTTCAGGCTAATGGCCAATCCTAACACCTTTATTTTACTAAGTACAAAATCCATCATGCTAAAACAGGATTCATTTTTAAGAAAGCAATGCTAGAAATGCACAGAATGGAGAATCCTCAGAAAACTAAAAACAGTATATACCACTCCAGGGTATATACTTGTATAAAAAGAAATTAATATATATCTCACATGTGCACTACAATACTATTCAAGATACACAAAGCAACTCAAGTGTTCATTAAATATGAATGGGTAATGAAATTGTGGTACATACACACCATGAAAAATTATTCAGGCATAAAAAATGGGTGAAATCCTGATATTTATGGCAACATAGATAAGCCTGAAGGACATGATGTTCAGCTAGGCACAGAAAGGAAAAAAAAATCACATGGCATCACTCCCTTATGGAAGCCCAGAAATACGATCTCATAGAGGGAGAGAATAGACAGAGGACGGTTAAAGATTACAGAATCGCAGTTAGGTGGGAGGAGTTAGTTCTGCTGCTCCATAGCATGCTAGGATGACTATGGACGGCAAACTACAACACACAGCTTTGAATGTTCCTGACATTAAAAAATGTTGCACCTGATGAACACACAAATTACTCTGATTTGGTCAGCACACATTGGAGACATGTGTCAAAATATCACACCGTACTCCATGAATGGGCACAATTTAAAATTTTTAAATATTTAAGACCAAGAAATAAAATTTTATGGGTTTTCATAAATAGGAATTTTTAAAACCTGCCAATCAAATCAGACAAATTCACTTAACAAAATCAATTTAATGCATCATGTACTGGCATTTGACGAAACATGTTTCACTTATTATGTTTACTAGAAAGAATATGTAATGAGCAGCTGCCTCAAAATTAATTAATGTGTACAGCTTACGCTATAAAGCTACAAGCCAAATTGTATTACAACTAATATAGTTTCAGGGAATAAATCAAATTGCAAAAGATGGCCAAACTCTCATTGATGGCTCATTTATTTTTAGTAGTTGTGAATCAACAAATTTAAAGGAGCATGAAACTATTAGTTTGAGCTTTGTGCATATTCTTAGTTATATCTTATATGAGACATTTTACCATGGAATTCAAGCAAGCTAGAACAATGCTTTATTCTTCTTATGTAGATTACACTTTCGCTATTACAGAACCACACTGTAGAAAAATTGTATCAGAACAATGGTGACTATTACCACCCTCGAAAATTCCCAAACTAAACATTTCACATGTCATTCGCCGATTTCCCTTAAACCACATTACTTCTCAGTTATAGCCTGTTCATGGATAAATTAGGAACCATTTCTGAAGCAAACTGAAGCACACTAAATAAACCTAAAACACAGCTTTGCCAACTTTTTCCAACATTGAAAATCAGCTATAACTGAAAAAAAATCATTATATGTCTTGCTGGCAATTGTTCCTCTTTTTTTTTTTTTTTTTTTTTTTTTTTTTTAGAATAAAGATCCCAGTTTACCTAGGGAGTATTTCCACTTGCTTCTCTCAGTTTTCCATGTTTTCGCTCTCATTAATCTCAGTAGCAAAGTACCAATATCTAGCTATGTAAAAATACATAACTGTGGTCTTCTCAGATTCTCTCAAATCACATTTTAATAACTAATCTTCAAATGAGCACAAAAGAAGACCTTGCCATCAACATTTGGACAAAATATAAACCTCATCATCATTGGATAGTGTCATGAGCAGAACTGCTGCATTCTGTCATTATCAACTTAGCCAACAAGACAGAATCACTACTCTCTTAAAGGCTAAAATCCAAAAGCAACACATAGATGCATTTTAAGAAGTGGTAAGGGAAATAATTTCAAAACTAAAAACTGAATCAATACATTGTAGTGAACACCAGTACATTTGGAGATCAAAACATACACATTCATGGCTTACAAAACTTGTTTAATACAATGGTGCAAGGACTCACAGAAGTGCCAACAGTCACCTCACCAAAGCCCTGACAAAAAGCAAAATCCACACTCCAGGATCCACACACTTTGCCCCGTCCACATCTCATGTTTTACATCCCCAAAAGAGCTGCATAACTGATTTACGTTTCATCCAGATGGTGGGCGTCCTAAACAGACTTCAGATGCTGAGTATGTCTTAGCCACGCTTATTCAGTGAGTCTTGAAAGCCATTATTCACTAATTTCATGTGGAAATGAAATTTCAGTGTCCCATTGTGTACAAATAACTTGGCCACTTCCAGCACACAGAAAAAGTGCTTTTTGGCCAGGCAGGAGTCCACGGCTGAAATGCAAAAGCCTTCCCGTGTGTCTCCCTGGCCCAGGCCCAAGCTGGCATATGGCAGTTCCACCAACCACCTCCACATCAAATACTAAGTGAAGGCAAGCCCTGATAATGTGATTTGTAAAGCACTCACAGAACGGCTGTCTTTGGCCTCAGTTGCATTCAGCTAGGAGATTAATCGTATTTCCTAATAAAACATTTTATTATATCTTGCATCCACCCTCTGACAAGCATGGACTTCAAAGCTGCTTTGCTAACATCTTGGTACACCTAAAAACAATACTGAATTTCAAAGGTTGCTTACCTTAACATTTTTTCCACTTTAGATTTTAATTCTCAACATAGGCTTCACTTTGTTTCAACTCTATAGGACTAGCAAAGAAGGAAAATAAACTTTTAGAGAGGAAGTTAGGAGTTCTACACCAGGTCACGTGCTGTGCATGAAACATTCCCACACTGTGCTTAAAAACATCCTACTGATATATTTTCTGGATGCTCATTCCAGAAATTGTTTTCTGTTAAATGTCAAAGACCTCTCTTCCTTGCCTTCTTTGGATCTTTCTTCCAGTCAACAGCACTACCCATTAGGAGTAAGCAAAATTTCACTTACATGTCAAATTTCAACTTAAATTCACAGAGTATTTTACAGTGATTCTCAAAGGCACTGATGACTTCCAGCTCCGGAATTTGACTTTCAGATATTCCTAAACAGATTTATTTACATCAAGCTTACAAAATAAAATTTGTATTGTATAAGTCCAGACTTTCTTCTAAGTACTCTGCAGCTGAGAGAAGTCACATCCCTGGGACTGATCTAGCTTTCCATCAGAAATACCCAGACACAGGAGGCCTGCTCTCCACGTTCATCTCTTCTTCTCCAATTCCCAGGAGTAAAAGGCTTTGCCTCCTTTTTCCTCTGCCACACAACTCCAAATTCTCCCGAACTCTTCAGGGCCCCTCTTAACTCACATATGCTAAGAATAGGTTTTGTCCAATATGCTGGCATCAACTTTGTCTTAGACAAATGAGCTTAAGAATGAGTGATATAGACAGAGGGATACTTCAGACATCAAAAATGACCAAGACAAAACACCTCATTCTGTTTTTTCACTCATCCAATTTTATGGAAATAACTAATGCTGATGGAATCTAACTTGGTCGATACTCTGCATTCTTCTTCTTTCTTAAAACATATTACAAAAAGAGCACTTACAAAACCTAACTCCAATTTGTTTCTGGAATCATCTTTTACAATAATGAAAGGGTCATGGCCAGGCATGTAAAAAATTAATAATAATCCTGCGTTAAAGATAAAGATGTCAGCTCTAGCATAGAAGTGATGTTCAGAGACAACAGGTGGCTCCGCCATGCCTTCCAGAAGCTTCGGAGCAGAAGACTGCTTGGAAGGATGAGGACATGCATTTGTCTTGAAACTTCACCTGCCTAGCCAGTTCACACTTCTCACCTAGCCTGTCAGTTTATTGAGGGAGTGTGGCGTGAACACTTAACAGAGATGCTGCCTTCTTTTTTTTAAAAAAAGATTTATTTTTATTGGACAGTCAGATATACAGAAAGGAGAGATAGAGAGGAAACTCTTCCATCTGCTGATTCACTCCCCAAGTGGCTGCAATGGCTGGAGATGAGCTGATGTGAACCCAAGAGCCTGGAGCTTCTTCTGGGTCTCCCATGCTGATACTGGGTCCCAAAGCTTTGCACCATCCTTGATGTTTTACCAGGCCACATGCAAGGGGCTGGAGGGAAAGCAGGGCTGCCAGGATTAGAAACGGCGCCCATATGGGATCCCAACATGTGCCAGCTGAGGATTTTAGCCACTAAGCAACCACGACGGGCCCTAGAGATGCTACCTTCTAAAATGCTGACACAATATCACTCATGAATTCTACCAGTAGATATCTGACATCATCTTGGGGCTATCTGATCTGGTGGTTTTAAGGAAATATGAGTAGGAAAACTCTTTCTAAATATTTATTTATTTACGGTGACTTTTCTAAGAAGTCTTTCCCAACTCCTATATCATGGAGAGTGCTCCCTATGTTTTCCTCCAATAGTTTGAAAAGCACAGGCAGTCAAAATCAAATAAACAAATGGGACCACATCAAACTAAAAAGCATCTGTACAGCAAAGGAGATGATCAACAAAGTTAAGAAGCAACCAACGGAATGGGAGAAAATCTTTGCACACTACACAACTGATCAGCAATTAATATCCAGCATTTACAAAGAGCGTCAGAAAGAAAAAGACAGCAACACAAACAACCCTGTGAAAAAATGGGTGAAAAAAAAGAACAGACATTTTTCAAAAGCACAAATTCAATGGCTAATAGACATTAGACAAGGGTTCAGACTCCCCAGCTGTCAGGGAAATACAAATGAAAACCACATTCAGGTTCCATCTAACTCCAGGGAGATTAGCCTACATTTAGAACTCTGCTAACAATTCCTGGCATGTGTGTGGGGAAAAAGGTATCCTCCTTCATTGTTGGTAGAGTGGAGGCTAGTACAACCACTATGAAAATCATTAATGCAGAGTGCTGAAAATTGACCTGTCATATGACCCACCTTATCCAATTTTACAGAATATGTACAAAGGAAATGAAATCTGCATTTGAGAAAGGGATCTGTAATCCTTTCACAATCTACAATACCAAAGACATGAAAACAACCCAGATGTCTGTCAAAAGAGGAGTGGATAAAGAAACAGTGGTACATCTACTCCATGGAATACTACTCAGCCATTAAAAAGAATGAAATTCTACCATCTGCAACTAAATGCTTCCAACTAGAGACCATTATTTTTTGTTTTGTTCAGCAAAACAAGTAAATCCCAAAAGGACATACATCATGTTCTCTCTGATAATAAGGCAACCTTCATGCAAAATATAAGATCAATAGCAATTTCAATACTGCTTTTGTTACATCTCAGGAGGGCTGATATTTTTGTTTTTATTTCTTTTCATTCAAAAAAAGTTTTGCTTTTCTTATTTTCTCACTGACTCATAAGTCATGCAGCAGCATAGTTTGCTTCAGGAATGTCTTTCATTTCTTCAGTGACACATCATTCATTCAGTAACTTGTTATTTAACTTCATGTTGTTGTAAATCTTTGTATTTTTCTCTCTGTTGTACATTTTGTTTTACGGCTTTTCACTTAAGGGGATGTGTGTTAACTGCATAATAGAGACCATCATATGCAGATGTGAAGATACAAACACAGTGTGCACTTCTACTTCCAAATCAAAGATGGACTCCCAATGAAACTGAAGAATGTATTATGACAACAGGATGCTGCATTCTCTACCATTGTTCATGCCTACAATGTCAGGATACACATAAGTGACAGAACGATGAATTCATGACTTATTGTGGTGTACTGTTATTGTAATGACATGGGGAAAATTAATGGAGGTCAGGAATTTGGGGAGAAGGAAAGGAAAATCCCAGAACCTATGGAACTGTCTCATGGAATATTAAACAACTAAATAAAAAGATTTATTTATTTTCATTGGAAAGGCAGATTTACAGAGAGAAGGAGAGACACAGAGAAAGATTTTCCATCCACCGTTTCAGTCCCCAAGTAACTGCAATTGCTGGAACTGAGCTGATCCAAAGCCAGGAGCCAGAAATTACTTGCAGGTCTTCCACACGAGTTCAAGGTCAAAAGAGCCATCCTCAACTGTTTTCCCAGGTTACAAGCAGGGAGCTGGATGGGAAGTGGGGCAGCCAGGACATGAACTGGCTCCCACATGGGATCCTAGTGATGCAAGCTAAGGATTTAGGCACTAGGCCCACCTTTTATATTTAATTGAACATTCAAGGATTGAATGCATCTAAATTGAGAGATATGAAAAGAGTAAAGCAAAAATGAGTACATTTTTCCTCTCAGTATTCCATGTCACTAATTTGAAGTTCCACAGCAGGATTGGATGACAGAGTACTTGTCTAAAATTTCAAAGCATCATTAGTACAAATGCTATATGGCTATGAAGCTAGAGCAACACATTTTATTTACAGGTATGTGTCATACCCCTCCATGACTCTAACAATAAAGTTACTTTCTCATTTTAATTTTGGGGGGCTTTAGCCTGAACTAATTCCACTGAAAAGTGGGAAGCCATCACCTTTAGAATTCTTTAGTAATAATTTTTTTGAGGGGGGTCATCATTTTTAAAGAAAAAAAGGACAGGAGCAGCCGATTATTCTGTGCACAGTCTCAACTTTTTAAATCACTTAACAGAATTTCAGTCCACAGGAGGAGGGAGGTGTTCAACAAAGTTGCACTTGCACCTGCACAGATTCTTTCTTTTGGATCCTTTTTCAACAGAAACTTAGTTGTAGCCAAATCTTGGGTGTGAGATAAAATTCTCACAACAAAAGAATGCTGCTTCTAACCAGTGGTAGACTGAACCATTTCATAGCATTTCATCTATGGAATAACTAGTTCCTGAAAATGCTCGCCTTGGTACCGACCATAAAGCAGGAAAGGTGCTATAGAAAAAAAAAGCTGCAGTGACATTTTCTTTTGATTCAGCCCAGTAACTATGGAAACTATCTTTTAAAGGCCAATTGGCCTCCTTCCCTGCAAACCACATAAAATAAAACTATCTCTACCCTTCATAGAATCCATGGTTAGAAGCTTCATTTTTCAACACATTCAACTTACCTAAATCCTGACCAGCACCAGCTCCTGTAGATGTAAGCTGAAGCTTGTTAGATTGATATCTTGGTTTTAAATTAGAAAATCCACAAAACTGTTCCTAAATAAGGAACCAAGGAGTCACCCAAACAATAAGAGGCAAATATTTCGTAAGACTGTTTGGTAAATTCCAGGAAATATGCTTGCCCCGCTCCTGCCTATCGCTTGTGATGGCATCAGCCCAGGTGCTTTACCTCCTGTGCCTGAGCATCCACCACAAGCAATGAGCTGCAATTCAGGGTCAAGAGTTTCCTTCTACTTCACATTCTCCTTTTTTGATTCTCTTACTTGGCAAATAGTAGACAGGCTACAGAACAAAGCAACATTACGGCCTTTTTCCCCACACAGATTCTGATCCTATTCCATCCAAAATGGAATAATTTATATATACTAAATAATTATATATACTAATTTATAGATACTTTAGTGTTTTGAGATTTGTCACTTCACAGCCAAAACTGCACTTGAATTTTTCCTTTAATACACAACTTGATAAATAATGGTATTTTTGGTACATTTTCCTCCTTCAAATATCACTTTATTCATCTTTATTATATTTCTTTCTGCAGGAAAAATCTCCTTAGAATCTGTTGTCTCTATGTGAGACATTGTCTCATGACCAAACCTAGCAAGTCCGAAATTTGCAAAATCATGTCACTACTATCTTCTAAGATGGGTGAATTTTTCTGACTTCTTTCAATGTCATCTTTCTAATTTCCCACCAGTATCATAAAATTTACTAATAGCACACTTTTTATAGAGTTCTACTTTATGCATGGTTAGAACAACACTTAAAAAATTAAAGGCTATAGTACCCAAGACAGTCTTAGAAAACTACAAAGCTATAGAACTTAGACTGCATTAAGAGTAATAAGATGCACATTCCTTATTTGAAAATCCCAACTCTGAAATACACTGCCATTTGAGACTAGCACCTGAGCATCGACATAATGTTCAAGAACTTTTAAATTCTAGAACATTGCAATTTTGATGTCTTCTGTCAGGGATACTCACCAAAAACACAGCTAACAGTGTTCTTAGTAATATATGTCACAGAACCCTCCTCCTAGGAAATAATAAATTGCCCAAATAAATCCTCCTCTATAAATTGTGGTGCTTTCAGTTGTAAAAACACTGCATAACATCAGAATAAACAATTTAAAACTTGCAATACAGACGACACAAGTATCATATGGAATGAAGGAAAGGACAGAAAAGACAATACAGAAACTAAATGACGAAACTCAAAAAGTCACATACTAGAAAAGAAAGTATATAAAAGATAAGAATAGTATGCACTGAGAACGGAAATGGGCTGGGCCCTTGGATTATTTTTGGTCCCATAAATGAGGATTCTACATTTTTTTTTTTGCTTTGCAAAAAATAATCAATATGTTAACACTTTTTGTTTGTGTACTTTCACCCATGTATCTTACACTCTACCTATTTCTTAAAATGTGTAAGCACCATCCCTACATTTAGCAAACAGGCAATATAGCTTTTAAGTTGCAACAGAGAACGCAAATAGACAACATGAGGATGCTAATAGACAACTCACAGTGTTAATGAACGCACATTCAGTATGTTCCTATGCTAGCAGTCAGTGTTTTAGGAGTGATGGGAACATAGAAAAGATGCCCCCTGGTTTTCCATAAGTTTGCAATTTCAAGAAAAAGAAATAAAAATTTGGGAGAGAGAGAGAGAAAAGAGAATGAAAGCAGACACTAAACGATCCTAACACTGGGGCAGTCAACTCTCACATGGTTCAACAGCTGTGCATTAGCCGCTGAGAGAGAATGAGGGGCAAAGCCTCAAATGATCAAGAAAGTGCTCCCGGAAGAGACAGAGGTGCACACGTGGTGCAGATGAGCACAGCACCTTGACTCCCTGGATTCACAGTCTGAGGGGACTGCAAAGAGATCAGTTCCAGGAAAGCCACTACTGGTAGAGGCCAGATAAGAAGGAGTCATGGGGAAGGAAAACGTGGAAAACTAAACTGTGTTCTAAGGAGGGAAAAGTCCTCATCCACCTCAGGCAGAATAATTACACCAACGAAGTTTGTGTGAAAAAGAAAAAAAAAAGAGAGAGACCCATACATTAAAATTGAATGAGCTTTTGGAGACTTAAAACAAGTCAACAAAGACTTAAAGCATTCTAATGTGTACTGCAACCCGTATTCCTTATCAATCAAACAACGGACTAACAAACACTGCTGTACACTACACAATCCTTAGCAAGAATGCACACACTGCAACTGATGCAGTATCAATGGGAGCTTTGTGAGAGCAGGAGGAATGTGAGGAATCTACACAACAGCAAACCCATCAAGGTTGGCCTGCAGTCCATTTCACAGTACAAGATTTTTTCCATAAAATACTTGTTTGCATGATATATACGTGTGCATGTAAGTGTGTGTGTCTGTATGTGTGTGTGCATGTGTGTGTGTGAGAGAGAGAATGAATGAATTAGCATGTATATTAAGAATATCTAATCTATGGTGTTTGATTGAGCTTAAGCCTTTTACATTCAGAGTTTAATATACATGGGTGTTACTTTGGTCCTGTCATTTTAGCACACTGGATTAAAAAACAAAACCCATCTGCTTATTGTCTGGAGGAGACACACTTCAACAAAGATCAGTGGAAACTATGTCACATGGGTTTTGTTGTTTTCTGTTATTTTCTTCTCTTCAAAACACTTCCTTCTGATTAAATCATTCAGTGACTCATAGATCATGCAGTGGCATTATTTTCTTCAAGAAGGTTCTTGATTTTCATTTCTTCAGCTACACATTAGTCATTTAGTAGCATGTTATTTAACTTCTTGATGTTGTTAATTTCTTTTTTCTCCCGGATGTTGATTTTGTTTTGGGGCTCTTCATTTAAGGGGATGTATAGTAGCTGTGTAATGGAGATTGTCATATCTAGTAACATGTCATTTAACTACAGGCATTGTAAATTTCTATTTTTCTTTTTATTGTTGATTTTGTATCATGCCTTTTCATTTAAGGGGATGTACAGTAGTTGTGTAATGGAGACTGTCATATCTAGTAACGTCATTTAACTTCATGGCATTGTAAATTTCTTCTTTTCTTTCTATTGTTGATTTTGAATCATGACTTTTCATTTAAGGAGATGTACAGTAGCTGTGAAATGGAGACTAACATCCAGAGGTGAGGATGTAGTGTGGTATGCATTTCTGCTTCCAGACAAAGATGGACTTACAATGAAACTGTTTACTATATCTTGACAATAGGATTCTGGACTCTCTGCCATTGTCCAGGCCTGCAATGATGGACGTAAGACTGAGTGTGAAGAACTATATGTTAGTAATGGTATAGAGGAACTGGGGGGGGGAGGGAACTGGGGAAGGGATAGGAATATGAAACTGTATTATAAAATAATAACAACAATAATAAAATGTATTAAAAAGAAAAAAATAAATAAATCTCAAACCCCCCCACAAAAAAAAAGAATATCTAGAAATAAAATGTGTTTCTCGCTGCGGTTTGCAGTTCTAAAAGTGTATGGAACATTTATATGGAATTAGAGTTCTACAGAATTCTTCTAAGAAAGGAAAGGCTTTAGTCTAGGATAAACAGTGTCCAATGAGGAAGCAATGTAGGATCAACGACAGTCAGATATTATTGAATCTAGTTAGAGACATTCAGATTTCACCCAGTTTGCACTTAAACCGTAGGCTTATTCACCCCTCCATGGATGCTCTATTTCTCAGGGTTCCTTTATCTAGTTTGGCTTTCACTGTCAAGAAACAATGCTATAATTTATTTTAAAATACCCTAAATATGACATTTCCCTTCTGTTCTATCTGATCTTTCAGAAGTGGCATACAGTATCATTTATATCCCATGAACTATATAAAGTAATGCTAGCTCATATTGCCAAAGTTTTATGTTCTCGCTTTTTACAATTTTTATATTTCATATATTTGAAAGACAGACTGAGAAAGAAAGCTGTCTCATTCACTGCTTTACTCTCCAAATCCCTTAAACAGCCAGGGCTGCATCAGGCCAAAAGCACAGGCCTCAAGGCTGCCCAGGTCTCCCAAGTTTCAGGGAATCAAGTACTTGAGTCAGAGTTTCCTATAGTGTGAATTAGCAAGCAACATAATCAGAAGCAGAACCCAGATGTGACCAAGAACAAGTGGATAAACAACCTGCAATACAACTACTCCGTGAAATACTACACAGCCATTAAAATGGATGAAATTCTATACCATTTGCAACAAAGTGGCCCCAACTGGAGACCATTATGCCTAGGTAAAAAAATAAAAAACAGTCACAAAGTGGCAAATATTATATGTTCTCTCTGATATAAGGCAACCTTTATGGAAAATATAAAGCAGATATAGAAGTAAGCAAGCATACACATATATTCTCATAAATGAACTGTACAATGGAGATTAGCATCCCAGCAAGTAAAGATATGTTGCAGTATACATCTCTGCTCCTGAATAAAAGGGGGAATCTCAATGAATCAGTTAGATAAACCTTGACAAGTTGATACTAGATTTTCTACACCTGCGTATGCCTTCAATGCTATGAGACACTTACATAACACAAAGTTAAACTTGTAGACATTACTAAAGGACTATGCTATGGTAATAACATGGGATGATGAGAGGGGAAAATTTGGGGGAGGTAGAGGTGTGGGAATGGGGGACAGAAATCCCTATACCTGAAAAACTGTATTATGGTAAATAAAAATTTAAATAAATTCTTAAAACAAACAAACAAAAAAAGGAAGCATAACCAAGCACAAACCCAGGCATTTCTTCATTGGATGCAGGCAGCATCTAAATCACTGTGAAAATACTCACATAAGCTCCATTTCTTAAATTTTTTTTATGATACCGTTTAATAGGCACTGGAGTCTCCCATCCCCCTTATCCCAAGTTCCCTCCCTTCCCCTCTTGTCTTCCCTCCACTCTTCTCCCCTCCAGTCTTACAATGGATGTCAATTTTCACAAGTCCATCATGCTGCCATTGAGGTGTCTCCTAACAATGTAGGAGATTATCAGCCGTATCGCTCTGAGTCCATCCTTGTACTGCATGCATGAGGACATACTTCTCTCTGTTTTCACCTATGAACATATTAATTTCTGCTACATTTCCATTATGTATCCCCTTGAGTACGGTCCACCACAGGGGGGAGGGGAGGCAGAGAACATAAGAGAAAAAAGAAAAAAAATAGTCTTCATCCACATGAGGTTGAAGAACATACATATAGCTCCATTTTAAACAATCTAGGTAACCCTACTTAAAGAAGGTCAAATAATTCAAAATGTGGAGCATCACATTCTGAGATATCTTGTCACGTTTCCACATCATTTTCACAGTACAAATCTAGCTTCAGGGAGGGGAGTGGCCACTATAATATAATCTTACTAATGATGTTGATATAAAAACTAAAATGTTAAAAATAACTTTTGAATGGTGTGATTTTATCCTGTTAATTTCCTACCCTCTTTAAAATTTTGCAGCATTCGATTAAAATCACATAAAAATTTCTCAAGCACTTCAAATTTTACAACATTAAATTAAAATCCCATAAGCAGCCACCCCTCACATACCCACCCTGATCATTTTAAATTAAAAGGAAAAATTCACTAGCAAACCAAGGTCTCAAGTGCTCAGAGCATTCCAATCAGCCACACAAAGCATTTATTGTGGGACAATATCCATGAATGTTGCTAAAGACCCACTGAAACATATGGATATGTTTTCTTTACAGAAGCCCAGCCTAGTTGTGGAGAAGGACTACATTCATCCTAAAACCTGGAAGTAGGCAGGCATAGGATATCTCAAGTGTATATTCACTTCCTGTTCTGCATGGCTTTGCTTTTTGCCATATTATATGGTTTTGTGATTTCCCCTTACCCCATATCCTATTTTCTGCTGTGGCTACTTCAAGTTACACTTGCCTCCTGTTACTTGCTACAGAATGACTCTAAAGTCCTTTTAAATATGTGACTACACTAGAAAAAGTAAATGGAAACATCCAAGTCCTGCCAGGGTATGTGCAAGTTCTCTGCCAACAAGGTCATGAGTTAATTGCTTACTAATTGACCAATCACATTACTGACCAAAGGGTTCAAAGACATGCAGAAATCCAGCTCCAATGATTGCATGGACATGCTATAGAAATTATTCTGTTACATCCCAGAAACCAAATGGACCTGGTGTTTAAAGGGTGAACAACAATGCCCTTGTCAGCATGCAGCCGTTTTATTATAAGCCAGCCACACTGTGCTTCTTGATTCCATTACAAACACTGTGAGAAGATGGCGGAGTTTCAAAGCTACCTCAATTAAATGTGAGGAGCTAGTCTATACTGTATCTGTTTGGGACCTCTTATTCCTAAATCTATGCCCAATCCCACAGGAGCTATCCATATTTTTTATCCTACTATACCTTACTCAGAAATGCTTCCTTTGTGTTCAGCTCAGCCACGGGGCCACCCAGAGGCAAGCTGCTGTTTTAGGTGGACATCATGGGTATGTGCCCTACCCTCCTCCATATCAGCCAATGAACAGGAAACAGGACAGCAACCCATGGCAATTTCAGAAGAGGAACTCCATCAACTTGCCATGTGTTTTCCACCCACATGAATTTCCTAGGCCTTGGCTTCCTAACTCATCAAGCACAGGACAGGAATGCACAATATTGAACAGCACTGTAGCTTTACAACCCATTTCCTTAAATAGCTAGCTTATGAAACTGTGTTACATAATACAATGTAATTAATGAATTAAAAATAATAAATAAATTTTAAAAAAATTTTTAATTTTTATTGGAAAGGCAGATCTATAGAAAGAAGGAAAGACATATAGAAAGATCTTTTATCCACTGGTTCACTCCTCAAATGCCGCACTGGCCAGAGGTGAGTCAATGAGAAGCCAACAGGTCTCCCACATGGGAGCAGGATCCCAAAGCTTTGGGACATCCTCTATTGCTCCCCCAGGCCATAAACCGAAGCTGGATGGGAAGTAGAGCAGCCAGGACACAAACTGGTACCCATATGGGATTCCAGCAGTTGAGGAGGATTAGCCATTGTGCTGGGCCCACCAATAGCCTTTAATGGGTACCTTTTCTCACACCAAACCAGCTGTGCCGGTTCTCTCCCCTACTACTCTGACAGGGTCAACAGACCCAAATCTTAATTCCTGGGAAAGTCATTTGCCCTGCCTATATACTAATTTGTAAATTCTGTGTACTTGGAGGCACAATCCCCTCCTGATATCCTTGATACACCTCTGTATCATTCCTTCCAAAGACTGTGTCAATAGTAGATGCCTAGATGTTCATTTGTCCTGGACTGTGGCTGTCCTTTGAGTCATTCCACTGAATGCAGTCCACAAGGCTGTGCTTCAGGTACTCATACCTGCTCATCCCCATTTAGACAACATTGGTTGGCACAACTTTTCTACCACATGCCTGCACCCTAAGCCCCAGGAATGTGAGCTTGTTACCTTACCCAACAAACGGGATTTAGCAGGTCTAATTGAGGATTTTGAAATGGGGAGATTATTCTGGTTTATCTGATTGGATTCAATGCAATTACATGGGTCCCTATAAAAGGGACTTCTGACTCTAAATCACACAAGGAGAAGTGACAGAGGAAGCAGAGGCCATAGCCAAAATACTCCGAAAGAGGTTTCTAACACAAGGGTTGTGAACAGCCAATACCAGAAAGTAGGAAAGGCTGAATTCTCTCCTTGAGCCTTCCCTGTCCATAGCAAGTCCCCCATCAGAACTTCTGACTTCCACCACTGTGAGATAACTCGTGTGTATTATGTCAAGGCACCAAGTTTATGGATAATTCCAATAACACCACAAAACAAATACAGGGTTGAACAGGTTCATACACTGCCATTCTGAAGGCTGATGTGATCCAAGGCAACCTTCTGCCCTACCTATTTCCCAATTCAAATCTCTGGTGTGCCAAATGTGTATTAAAAACCAATTAACCAAAAAAAAATCAACCAAGTTTTTAGACTTATGCAGCTCACAACCTGAAAAAAAAAATCTTAGCACGAAGTGCTAAGTGCAAACATGATGAGATCTATAAAAGAAATCCATAATGCCCCAAAACTACATGGGGTAGAAGAGAGGCCCTGACTTATTAGCTAAGAAGGAAAGAAGCTTAAGCTGAGACCTTATGCAAGGGTTTTAGTCTGAAGAAGGGAGACAGGCAGTGAGCAATGCAATGTTTTTTATTTTAAAGATTTATTTCAAAGTTTAGACAGAGATTTCCAGCCACTGGTTCACTTCCCCAAATAGCTATTAGCAACCAGGGTCGGGCAGGATTCAAGTCAGGAGTCTGGAACTCCTTGCAAATCCATGTGAGTAGCAGTGGCCTAAGCAGCTGGACCACCTTCTGCTGCTCTTTCCCTGGAGTATTAAGGGGAACCTGATCAGAAGTAGATCAGTCAGGACTCAAACCACCACCAACACAGGATGTGTCAGCTCAACCCATGAGGGCACACACCAACCCCACCAATGTGTTTTTTACGCAGCACAGAAAGAGTAAGAAGGGAAGCTAGGGGAGCCACTGGGATTTGAGCAGGAACAACCTGTAGGTTGCTGTGAAGATGCTTTGGTGTTCCTTCTACTTAAGAACATCTGCCAACCAACAAGTGATCAGACACCTGAAAACACCAGCTTTCCAAGATGTCCTAGAAATAGACTTCAGAACACAGGGATAACCCTTTAAGCCCTGAGGTTTTGATCAAATACCTAAATGCTCCCAAGAACCAATTGCACATGTGAATTCATATAACTACACAAAATAGCCTCAGCAGAAACTATTTCATCTCCTGGCAAGCTGACCACTGAACTGTGCTCAAAGGAAGGAGAGGAAAAGAGAGGAAACTGCCATGGAGAATGGAGAAGGCAGTTAGCCAGGACAGCCTCCTGAAGGTCAAGCCCTGCAGGGCCTCCACAGGGAGCAAGGCAGCTGGCCAGTCGCCCAGGCCCAGGGCCAACACACAAAGGCAGGGAAGGATGACACTTTGCCACCGCTTAGCTCCTTGCCTGGCTGAGTCCTCTACCTCACATTCCTGGCATCCACCACTCCTAATGCCCGGGGAACATTGCACCATTAAGGGTGCACTTCACGAAGCGGGGAGCGTGCCGAGTGTGACATGTGTCATTAAACAGGGGGCCAGCTGAGGACAGGGTCACTTACTTCTCAAGCAGCCACATTCCTCCAATGCATCTCTTTTGCCTGCTATTTCCTCCAGGGTAAAGAACTCAACTTGCCAATCAGTTCTCTCCATTTTATTTGTATTAGCCTTTAAAGTAAATATTTGCTGCCGCCATAGCCAGAACAGAATGTAAAGGATACATAGGTTTTGACCTAGCCCCTAAAACTGTCACTGAGATCCCACAGGACAGGGCAGGTCTTGCATAAACATGCTGGTCCTCCCTGGATGACATGGGTCTGATCTCATCGGGCTCATTGCTTAAAAGAGAAAAAACACTAAACATAGCAGCCATATTTCTTTTTAAAAAAAGCATTTTAAAAAAAAAGCATTTCTGTAAAGCACTGCAGCAAGCTTTTACCTCAAGCAACAAGCCAAAGTTTGATAATCAACAACAGTCCTGATTTAGTTATGAAGTTTAGAAAATGCTGATGAAATCTGCATATTGAGAAATATCAACTTTTCACGCTGTTGAAAACTATTCCTTTTAGTACCAATAGAGACAACACAGGATGATCCAAAAGTAGCTACTGCATTTTTTTTTTAACAAAAAGATTATTTGAGAGGTAGAAGGACAGAGAGAGAGAGACTGGGAGAGCTTATGTCTACCAGCTTGCTCACCAAACATCCAGGATTGGCTAGGGTACCCAGAACCAAGAGTTCAGTTCACATCTTCCTCTCCGGTGGTAGACCATCACGACTGCTTTCCAGGGCCCAAGCCCAGGTACTTACTCCAAAGAGAATACAGGCATCTCAACTGCTTGGGCCAAAGGCGTATATCACAAATGTTTCTTTATTTCTGCCCCCTAAATAAGAAGTAACCTTTTTTGTTTGAGTGGATTTTGAACATTGAGGGCTTAGGCTCTCATTTATGAAGAGAGCTCCTATTTGGCCATAATCATAAACCACGAAAATATCACCTTAATTCTTTAGGAAAAATTATTTCACAGACCATTAATTCAAGAATCAGAAGTGCAGCGTGCTTAGAAAGGTAGTCACAGGAAATTAATGATGACTTTCTATACAGGAGGGGGCATCACATTCAGAAAACTATGATGTCCCAACTGTCACACCTCCTGATTAAACCACCAAGACAACAGAATCCTGGTTTTCAGAAGGGAGAGATGTTTATTAGTAGTGAGAATTGAGTTTTTGACAGTAAAGGTTACTCAGTAAGACTTTACAGTCTCTTTTCCCAGACAGAAAGAAACACATCTGCTGGTGCTGGTTTTGATATAACCATGCCTGGAAGCAGTTGCCGAGAAGAGCCACTTTGAGCTCCCAATCTCACCACAGGGCTGTCTTTGTCGTCACAGCCCAGCAGACACAGGAAAGCACAACTTTCCCACAATGTCACAGCTCACGATGTCCTTCTGCCAGCAGAGGATGAGCCTCCTAAAACACCAGAGGACTCATCAGGTCAGGTCAGGTCAGATCATATCTTCAGAGGCCATCCAACCGAGTGCTTCTGCAGCCAGTCACTTTTAAACTGTGACATAATGTTTCTTCCGTCATGTCACCGATTTAGGTAATAAAAACACACTATGATTTTCCTATCTCCCTAGAGGGGCGAGTTCAGCCACCCCCTTTCAAACCAGTTTCTGGTGTCAGAGGAAGGCTTTCCAGCAGCACCATCCCATTCAGTGGAAGGAAATGCCCTTCAATACCAGCCAAAAGTAAGGTCTGGAAGGCTACTTAAGCCCCAATACATGATGCCCAGAGATTTAAATGTGTGACTTCAGTGATTCTGGAGGAATTCATTCCAAAGCCTGGAGTCAGCTGTTGAACGCCGATTGACAAAAACAAGGCACAGTTCCTTACTGTCTCCATTAGCAGGTGGTAAGTCCAGGATGTGTCTGACTGCAACAACTTTGCAAGCTGCCCTTCCTCTTACAGATTTAACAAGCTCTGTGTTGAAGGGAAAAGATGCCAGCCTTGCCAATGATGCCTCCCTCTGAAATGAGTAACCATCAGAGCAGTTTTCCTACCTAACCAATCCCTGAATTTCCCACTGGTAGGTATGAAATAAGGTGCATGTAAGGTGAATGCTCAGGATACTTTCAAACAGAATCCAGGTTCAGCTTTATGCCTGAGAAAGCATATTCCTTAGGAATCAAAGGGAGAATGGGAAGAATTAATATCTCCTGAATATCTAAATGCCTGGCAAATCTGCTGGGTCTTCTGCAGAATGTATTTCATGTAATACTGAGAAGTCTATAAAGAGCTTAACGCATGTATTCCTTTTTCCTCTGCTATGGAACAAACAGTATCTCAAATAGAGAAAGCAAATGAAGAACACAGAAGAAGTTACACATTGGAGTTGACAAGGAAATCAAGCGACAGAATGAGGAAACCCACTAAGAACAAAACCTCTCCGGTGCTGCCTTTCAAAACCTTTCCCTCATTAAGTATTGTCCAAGAATATTATTGGCTTTTCTATCACTCCTGAGGATTGGGGTCACCATGCACAATGTAGATCATATTATATGCCTAAAGCCTTCCTCACTCCATACATTTATTCAGAGAGGAACCAATAAATGTGCAAGCCTGTTCAAAGAATGAATTTGAGATTTCATCACTTTAAGCTACCCAAAGTTCTTGCTTCCCAACTCTTTGTATATTCCTTTCTTCTGGGATAAATGTTCAAACATTGCTTTTTTTTTCCCCAGAGTTTTGGGAGTGATTTTTTGCAAACGTGAAATAAACTCAAAGACAATTATTTAATACAAGACCTCTTCAAAAACTCAATGGTAAATATGTATTATGAAAGTATGCATGAAGGCTAGTGCTATGGCACAGCCGGGTAAGCTGTTGCCTACTAACACTGGTCTCCACATCAGAGCATTGTTTTCAGTTCCAGCTGGTCTGCCTCTGACCCAGCCTCCTATGGACGTGCACGGGAAGGCCCACATACTTAGATTCCCAACTCCTTTTTTTCCCACCTGGCTCAGTCCCAGATGTTGCAGCCATTTGGGAAATAAATGAGGAGATGCACTATTACTCTGTCTTGCCAACTCTCTATCCTTCAAATAGACAAATCTATAAAACCATGTGGATAATTTTTTAAAAATGCCCACAAATAAACTTACTTTCTAAATCCATTTTCCTACTAAATATTTGATGTACACAGTACATCACTTTGTCAGTATCTATGGAAAAAAAAACCCTTCGTCAATGAAAAGTAGAAATCCCTTAGCTTCCAGGGAATAACTACTAGCCATTGCCTCACTTATCCACCAACATATGTTAGTTTTATTCCTGGTGAAAAGGAACACTTGGGGATAGTCGTAGAGAATGGGCCAAATGGTCACGATCCTGTCCTGGAACCAAAAAGGGCTGCAGGAATGACTAGGTACAGAAAAGGGGTACAAAACTGATAACTACTACACAGACCACCTAGCAAGTAGCACATACATGAAGACCATGGTCCTTTGAAGTGGAGTGAGATACAGGACTTCTCATTAAAAAAATCTTTTTATGGTGGGCACTAGCAGGTAGGGGCATTAAACCTGTAGCTCTCTGAAGCCATGACTTGGAATCCTTTTATCCTGTTTTGGAAACAAAATGTTCTCACCGGAACCTCACCAATTTACATAGCCTTATGTCACTAGAAGTAAAATCCAGAAACAGAACATGATAACTACAGGAAACTTAAATGACAGAATTAAAGATTATAAATGAGTAAATTATGCATCAACACCTAAACATAAAAGCATAGGTAGTAAGGTATACTTTCTGATAAATATTTTAAATGCCACTTCCTTCATTTATGCTTTTAAAAAAAAATTTAGGTCTGGCATGGTGGCCCAGGGGCTAAATTGTCACCTTGAATATGCCTTCGTCCCATGTGGTGCTGCTTCATGTCCCGGCGGCTCCACTTCCCATCCAGCTCCCTGCTTGTGGCCTGGGAAAGCAGTTGAGGACGGCCCAAAGCCTTGGGACCCTGCACCCACGGAGGAGACCCAGAAGAAGCTCCTCGCTCCTGGCTTCAGATAGGCTCATCTCAAACCATTGCAGCCACTTGGGAAGTGGAGCAGCTAATGGAAGACCTTTCTTTCTGCCTCTCCTACCCTTTGTAAATCTGCCTTTCCAATAATAATAATAAATCTTTTAAAAATTGTCCCTCTGTACAAGAGTTATCACAAATTTGACATGTGTTGTTCAAGTCTTTAAATGCTACAGAAGTTGCTTTACTGCTATGGATATAAACAGTACTCTCAATATTTTTATCCAACACTGTTTATATAACTGAAAATTCCTCTGAAGTGGAAAAAGGCAGTGTCTATATCATCATAAGTATATTCAATTTGTAGTGTAAAAATAGATCATGTAGAGTACTCAGAGTGCATTGTAAACTTCTGATTAGAAAATGAGTGTAGCTACATGAATCAGTAGAGACATATAATTACTTCACATTCTTTGGCTATCACTGCACAATTAATAACAAAAAACGTGTTCTGTAGTTTAAACGCCACAAACATCCTCAAGTCACTCCAGCACATCCCAGGCCAGTGACTGACAGCTGTGCTCAGACAGGTGTTTTGTAGCTGGGTCCTCCTCTTCAAAGGTTCTCCAGGCCTTCTCTCAGACTCACATGGTAAGGACATTCATTCCTGCTAACAAAACAGGATCAATACCCAACTACCAGGCTACACACACTGCCAGAGTCTCATCTTTACCCTCAATGGACAATGCTCTAGAATTTGGGGTCCAGCATTGTGGCATAAACCACCATCTAAGAGGCTGGCATCCCATGTCATTGCCAGTTCATGGCCCAGCTGCTGCACTTCTCATTCAGGTCCCTGCCAACAGCCTGGGAAAAGCAGCAAATGATAACCAATGTGTTTGGCTTCCCTGTGACCCACATGGGCAACCCAGATGAAGCTCTTGGCTTTGGCCTGGCATAACCGTCCGTGGTCATCATGGCCATTAGGGAGAGTGAAGTAGTAGATGCAATATCTCTGTCTCTTCCTCACTTTTTTAAGTGAATCAATTATTTCCAAAAAAAGTGGGATTTTTAAAATATTCACATCAATGACAACTACTCTGAATCATTTTTAAGCTTCTAAATACAGAAAGAATAGTTAGCTAAGCAACTAAATGCATTTATACTCATAAGAAAGCCAGATGCTCATGAAGAATCACAATTTTAAATAAACTAGACAGAAAAAAATGTTTCTACATGCTATCGTTCCACAGTGCCACCTTGTTCCACTTTCCATCTTGAAAATGAAAATCTTGAGAATATTTCTCACATGGAGAAAAGGAAAAAAAAAAACGGTTCCATGTAATCCCAAGTGAATGATTGAAAGACCAGATGTAACAGTTTACATAGAGATGACCAAGTAGAATGCAAGGGTCATGAAAATACATATAAACCAGTCACTAAGGACACACCAGTGATGGAATTGTGTCGCAAAATCTTTGCGTCTCTCGGGACAGAATTTAGAGCTAAGGCTACAACATCTGTGAGATCACAATACTGTACTCACTGTTCTTTCTGAAGAAGTTGCTCATGATGAGGAAAATGGACAAAAGTACATCATTACCAGAAAAAGAACCAGAATCCCAGCATTAAGGGTAGTCTCTTGCCAGCACTGCAGAAACCCTCGGCCCAAAGAAGCTTCATCCCAGTGCAGGGAGTGTCAACAGACTGAAGCCTTCCTTAAGACACTACTGCACTCAAATTGGTGCTGGGGGTGGCTGGATTCTGTTTCCTCCACATTTTATCAAAAAAGCATTTTGACAGTGGAACACTCACCAAAAAAAGTACAAGCCTGTCAAAATATTGCCATATCATTGAGTCTGGAGTATCTGCTTTTTGGTTACCTTCTAGAATACTTTAAAAACTACAAATTTCTGAGGAGTTGATATATGTTGCTCCTAATGCGCTGTAACCATGAAATTTGAACCATTTTTTATTTTCCTATTTCGGTAACTCTTTCAACTTTTTAGTCATAAAAAGTGGGTGTGAGGCAATTCCAGTACTTCAACAGTTCATGAAATCCTCAAACTCCTTCCCATATCTTCATATTATATTGCACAATCTGGGGCTTTATTCACATCTTTCTGGAAAGAGCCAGGGCCCCCTAAGTGCTCCCTGCTCACATCTGCCTACCCCAAAATTCAATTTTCAGATTATCTATCTACTACCACCTACTCATTTAGCATGACATGAGATAGTTGCTTGTTTTTTTCTTTACCCTTTCAATCCAAGATTTCCTCAATGAGTCCAAACAGGTCATTTTGTTTATAACTCCATAATAGTGTTCCAGATAGACACACCTTCGGAATGCTAGCCCCAGAAGAGAAAGTCGCCGTTGCTTCCTGCACATGAGATGACCAGTATCCGCAGTCTCCTGCTATTTCTTCACCTCAGCTTCTCCCCTGTCCTTCCAGGGCTGCTCCAGGCTCTGAGCTCCAGCCCTCTGCCGGCCCTAACTGCCCTCTCCTCACATTCCACCTTCACTCGATCAGCTCTTCCTCCTTTTCTCTCAGGGAGTCTATCCCAAACAATCCAGCCTCATTCATCACTCCTTTTTTCCTAATCCTGGCTGTACTCAGTTCTGTCATTCACTCAACGGTTCCACACTAAGCTCCCTGTACTTTCTTGACCTAAATTGTAAACTCCTTGAGGGTCCTTTTAATATTTTTATAACTTTATACTAATCACACCTATAACTACCTACTATTCATGGAATCTAGGGCAAGATGGTATGTAGTGTTTGTGTTATGTTTTAACAAAAATAAGGTGATAACAAGATGAACAATGTAGGTGGATGTTAAACAAAATCAATTGCCCAGTCACAATAATTTAGCAGAATCAGGAAGGGATTAAAGCATCTATAAAACCATCACCAGTGCTTAAAGCTCTCAAGAGAATCCACAGGTGCACAGCCCTGAACATACCAAATTCTAAAACAGATCATCCCAATAAGTAGGGGACTCTCTCTTCCCTAATCAAAGACAAGCTGGAACAATAATTCTCAGGAAAAGAAAAAAAGTCTTCTGGACTCCACTAAATTCCAAATAGATCGTTTGCTAATTCCTAATAAAGTACATTCCTATTTCCTTTCTTTTTCTTCTTCTATTTAACAGTTAAAACTAAATATGGAATACCAAGCAAGTAAAGGAACTAGCAATATCTTGGGGAAGATAGGGATAAATTATGTGGTTTAGAGAAACAAAGGTTCCTGCTTCCTAAAAGTCCCCGTGAAATTACAACATGGTTCTTAAAAGCAATTTGATGTAATGAGGATGAGGTAGCCTGAAATAAGCCAAGTCTCAAAGCTGAACAAAACAGCAAGTGGGCTGTCCCTTGCACATCAGACTCATATGTAATGTATCTCTTGACAATCAATAAATTTTTAAAAAATAAATTGACTTATTTGAAAGGCAGAGGGAAAGGGGGAGATTTTCCATTTACTGATTCATTCCTCAAAGGGCCTTATCAGCCAAACCTGGACCAGGATGAAGCCTCGACACACCATCCTGAGGTTCCATCACATGGAAGCAAGAGCAAGTACTTGGGCCATGTTTTGCTGCATTCCAAAGCCAATGACTCAGAAGTGGAACACCCAGGACTGTAACCAGCACTCCAATATGGGATGCTGGAATCCAAGAAGCAGTAACTTTGCAGCTAAATGGTCAACATGTAGATAATGATGATTGGTCATAATGATATAAACTCCAAGACATCATCTGATACACAGTAGGTATCTAGCTACAGACTGTCGAGCACTCTAGTAGTGCAAAAGTGCATGAAAGAGGGTGGAAAAGGGTCCTTCCTGCCTATGGACAGACAACTTGCACTAGGTTGTATCATTCTGAGTTTTGTGATCTCTTTACACTATATCCTAAGGGTGAACTACACAAATTAAATTATGGCCTTTTGAGTTAGCCACCCTTAAAAATATTATAGAAAATTAAAAATCAATTTTCAAAAACTGATATTCTAGATACTTTCCTGTGTGATTCTCCTTTCATATTATGATAGTTCAGGCAAATGTAAGGCTCCTACAGTAAGAACCACCACTCCTGAACTTTGCATAGATTTTCTCCATTTTACATATAAATGTCTATTTTACATGAACAACTCCATAGAGTCATAGCTGAATTTGAATACCTGACACTTAAGAAGTGGTGGGCAGAAGATACTACATTATTGAACTTAAAGTAAATCCCAAGGTTAAAAACAAAAAGCCCAAGAAGCAGTTATGAAAAAAAAAAAAAGATGAAAAATTTGAGAGAAGTCAAGTGGATCCAAATTTGCCATCATGGTAAATTACATGTTTTTCATGGAATCTATGATGCCAGGAGGCTGAACTACTTTACCCTATTTTACTTACAATGGGATATTTTCCATGTGTCATGTGCACAAGCATGTGTGTGTTTCAATCTTGCTTTGAATTAGGAAAGTGGGTGTAGCTTAAATCTCATATAATAGAAATAAATAAATCAGAAAAAAAAACTGGTAATGTGATCTCTAGAGTAAAAAATAGCCTTAAAAGGGAGCTAAGACATTTTCCCTGGAGACATTCACTCTGAAATTGAACAAAGAACTGAGATAAGGAATGGAATAAATTCCTTGATGGCTGCTTAACAAAGCCCCATCTTTTCTCTTTCATTTCTCCACTGCTATGAGTAGAGTACAGGGAATCAAAAGATTGTTAAAGCCAAATACAATCACGATACTACAGTTATTAAAAAATCTCACTCAAGACCTTCAAGCAATTCAGAATAGTAGCAGAAAATCACCTGACTTAGGCTTTTTCCGATACAACAGCAGTGTCCTCTGCTATCCAGAGTATTTTATGAATAACTCCAGCAGGACATTTAAGTTTGCCTTATTATAGATTTTAAAACTTCAGAAATTCTGTGGCAGGTATCAAGATTGAAATCTTTTAAAAGATCCAATATTTACAGTTACAGTATGGGCCAGGCACACCTGAGGACTTAGGTAACAGGTATGTTTATTATTACCATATTCTTCTTATGCTTTGTGAATTTTTACCAATATCAATCCCTTCCCTCTTTCAGTGGAAATGTAGACAATAAAATAACATCCTTTTCGATCTTTACAACCCAGCACAGGACTTTTCTTGGCATCCCATGAATTTAATGTTAATTTTAACTTCATAGGTATGTCTACTGGTTTATCTTTTAAACAGAACCATTTGCATCTCAAGAAACAAACAGTTATCATTCCCCTTACCCCTGTGGATGGTATGTACTTCCTCTTAAACTAGCTGTTATTGCTTTAAATTATAACTGCCCTATAATGGTTTTTCTTTGCAGGGTGCTGGGAGAAGGTTCAGATATGAGGTTAACATGTGAAGGCAGTCTTACTCAGTCCTAAGCAATAGGAAAATAACTCTCAGACTACAGCCACTAACATCTGTTGATTTTCTTGTGTGTGTAAGGCACTGTTTTAGGCCCTTTCCTAGTTACATGTTAATCTGAATATTTTAAATGCACAATTTTTTTTTTTCCTATTTTATATGAGGAAGTGGTTTAGAGAGACTAATAACTTTGTCCCAAAACACATCAACAGTAAATGGTGGGAATAGGTGCACAGTTCAGGCCTATAGGACTTCACGTTTGAACTCAACAACTGCAGACTGACGTGACAATCAGTAAAATTTGGGTTCACAAAACCTGCATCCAATTAGACTCCACAGTTTTACATACAGCACTCAAAGTATGGCTTATATGCAACATCTGCCAACCAAATAAAACAAGCTGCTCCCCCTTCACTTTTCTACTGCCATACACCTGAAAAACTAGACAACTAGCGTCCCCCTCAAATGGACAAGAAAGTTACCTTCTGGGTGACAAATCCACAGGGACACTGAACCCATTGCTACCTGCTGAGCTGAAGGAATAGATGGAAACTGAGCTCATGAGGAGAAAGGGGGTAGAGTATAACATCCAAAAAGCAATACCAATCAGAAGCAGTGGTGACCCTGGGAGCAATACTATTGCATTAGTACAACAAGGACATCTCTCACCGCCCACATTGTGCTGTCTGTAATCCACATCTACAGACAACTAAAAGGACAAAGCTATCGGGTATTTAGTAGGAACCAACCTATCAATTAAGCGTCAAAGGACACAGACCTACACAACAAGCAAAGAAACATGTTCTCCAAAAACTGGCTTTCAGTAAATATTTACTGAATGAATGAGCAAATAATGGTGCCCTGTGACGCTTTATGAAAAGGTGAATGGACAAAGCTACACAGGATGACCTAGCCACCCGTGCAGTGCCACTGCTAAGCAGGAAAGCCCCAGGAATAATTCCAACTTTCATGAAAGTCCATTTGAACACCTGACCCTACTGTTGAAGCAACTTAGAGACCTCAGAAATCCCACTAAACCTAAGTCTAGCTTCTCCAGCAGATACTCACACCCACACACCCCTAATTCTCAAAGTTGGGTGCTGCTGCAGAAAGAAAGAAAGAAAGAAAGAAAGAAAGAAAGAAAGAAAGAAAGAAAGAAATATACAAAGATTTCTGAAATCCTCAAGTAGTATTTTCACACATTTACATATTTTCCACAAAGTTTGTGATGGCTGCTTGTCTGCATGAATCTCAAAAATACAGTCACCAAAACAAACCTGGATTTTAATATAATTTTTCCTTGAACTTGGTAACTTGCCTTCATATCTACTCAAACCAAGAAACTTTGCACGAATTTCAAATTTTTCTGCACCAAACTTATCTTTTAACCCTGTTTTTCACAAATGTTTGAATACCCTCATATATTGATATGTAATGTGCTTTTCATTACCATATATATTCAATTGGGTGACATGGGCTAGCTTTAAAATCAAATACTGTGAGATCTAGGAAAGAATACTGAACATCAAGAATGCCAAGCATACAAAAATAAGCTTTAGGAAAGCTCTTCAGAAAAAAACCTACACATGTAAGTTGTCACAAACAGACATGAAATTAAACCAAAAAACCCTTCCAGTATCTTCAGCTTTTCTTGTAACAGACCTGGCGCTGCTACTCTTTCTTGGATTATCTATTATTCAGTAATGACCAAGGCCTTCCTCTGGCCTACTGACTTCCCTATTGACATATGTCCTTGCTTGCACAACCTCGCTGAATGCAACTTCTAAAAACAACACAGAGATCAGCATGATATTGAAATGCCAACCAAAATTTCCAATACTCAGTTGGAATTCTAGAAAGCATGTGAGGCTTGGGGGACACAGTGTCACAGATGATATTCACAACAAAGTCAGAAGCACTAAACTTTGTGATCAAGTGGTTAAGGGTTAAGGCAAAGAACAAACCTAGATGAGGCCCTCTAAACACCCTCCCCTATATATCAACAAAAAAGAGAACCTGCCATCTAGCTGTACAAGATGTGCCCAGTAAAGAAGGAGTAAAAAGAATCAACACCATTACAGCTGGAACAAGGCACACACACGCTCATTTTAGTTACGTGCTAACTGCAGAAAATTGCTTCATTTCAAGTAAATATACGCTAGAAACTTGGGGATATCTTAAGAATGCCTTTGCGCTAAATAAAGAAACATCACTGCCTGCTCATTTTGCTTAATTTGCTACTTTCCCAGCAATCTTTTGCAAACATTTTCATGCCATTTTAGATCCCAGTAAAAGGCAACAATCCAGGGCCATGGAAAGCTTCCATCCCCAGCAGCCCACAGGTCACTGGGCCACAGGGTTCCTGGGATGGAGTCTCTTCGTGGGATGCCTCCTGGGTAAAGTACTTGTTCCATGCATTTGAGTTATCTTCTCCAAGTTACATTCCAGTAACTAAGCCTCATAAGCTTCTTCTGAATGGTTTATTCTGTGTTTTAAAGCTGCATCAGCTGTGGGGATGATTTGCAAGATTCTTTTTCTTTTAGGTTAAGCAGGATTGGTGAGCATTACTGAGCCTCTTGGTGGAATCCTTGCTATTTAAAATTGCTGCAGCTGGGATTAAAGCAGATCATGTCTGTGAAAGCCCTCTGTAAACTGTAAAGTCCAAACCCAACGTAGTGTGGCGTGCTAACATTCACCACCACAGCAGTACCCACAATGCAGCTGAGACGTGGACTTAAAAACGTTCTTGATGTCCACTTGGGCCTTCTCTCTGCTCCATTCTCACCCCAAGGCCCACCAGGGTGTCTAACATACGGGGGATGCCCCTAAGGAAATTTTGTTGGGAGGAATAAAGAAGTGATTCATAAACATTACAACGCTTTTCAAATGACCACCCAGACACCACAGTCAAGTGCCACTTTTGATTTACAAAGAAAATGCTCTGCCAGTAATAACAGGGTGCTGCTAGAAGGAAGCTCTTCTAGAGATAAAGTCTTTGACCATGACAGGTAGGCCTCTGCAGCCGGTCCTGGCCAGCAACAGAAGCCCTACAGACAGGGAAGAGTTCCAGTTAGTACAGAGATCATTAGTCGAGGACAGTTTACAGAAGGTGAGTGCTATGCCAGAAAAAAGAAAGGCTTTTGAGGATGCAAGGTGCAAGGTGTTAAAATTTTAGAAAAAATAAAAATAAACAAACACCCCCACCCCACCCCCAAGGCAAGAATTACCAGTCAAGAATGGTAGCAGTGCAAGCTTTGTTCCTGGACTGTGTCTATGTAGGACTCAAAATCACCCAACCCTGGGGTAGGGTGGGGTAGGGGAGAGAGGCGTGGAGCGACGAAAAAAAGTGACTGAGACAGGAGTCCTGGTAGGATTTATTTTCAGAAAATGCTTTTATGAGCATTGCAGGAATAGCTCTGGTGATTGAAAGGGAGCTCTATTTTTAGGAACTTGGGTGTAAGAAGGGTTTGAGGAAGTGGGGATGAGGATCAAAAGGAGGCAGCAGTGGGCAGAAACGCATGTTTTTTTCCATGCTATTCAATGGAGCCTAAATGGGAAAAAAATCTATGGGGTGGCTGCCTGTTAAGTAGGAAAGCAAATGCCGGCTCAGAGGATGCGGCTATCCCAACAGCCCCTTCCATAACGGACAGCTGACCAACTGGGCAGTGTATGGGAGCCCCACTCGGTTCCAGACAGTATCATATTTCTGCCCATCAATCAGCATTAAGCCGTTCGTTCCAGGGGCTGAGCTTTCGGCGCAGGCAGTTGCCAGTAGCAACAGGGTGCACGCTCACAGTGAGCGGAGGCTGGCTGTGGCAGCCAGGGAGGGGCGGCCTGGGTGTGTGAGGCCTGAGCTGAGCGGTCAAGGTCCGGGACCCACTAGCAGTCAGCCCCAGGGGGCCTAGCGGCTGTTCGGTTGAGTGGCGCCTGGCCAGAGACCTAGGCTGTGGAACCTCTCTGGTGGAGGGAAGTCCGAGTGGCGCACAACAGCCACGTCTAAATTAAAGCTGCGTCCCTGCCGGCCTATACAAGGCATAGAACTCTCCCGGCGCCGTTTTCCAAGTGTCTGGACGCTGCCAGCGTGGAAGCGCGTCTGCACGTGTACGTGTTTTCATTTGCGCTTCCAACACAAAAGCCAGGCCCCACAGGTGGAGACGAAGGGTGCGCGCGCTGTGCCCGGCTCCGGCTGCGTGGGAGCGGGTGCCGGACGCGCGCGCACTCTCACACGGACCACGCTCGCACCTGGGGCATCCTGGCGTGGACTTAAAGGCATGAGAGCGCCGTTAACCTCGCGCCAAAAGCCGGCTCTCCCACTGCCGTTGAGATCCGGTAAGGACGAAAAGTGAGGGCGGCAGAGGGCAGCGGCGTACTGAGGACACCCAGAAAGGCCACGAGAGCCGGACGCCTGCAGGAACTCAGAGGCACCGGGGGACTGAAGGGCTGGGAGGTTGGAGCGGCCGGCACAGCCACGCGTTAGGGACGAGCCTGGGCGGGTAACGGAGCCGGCGTCTCCTTACCTGGCCTGTGGTGGAGCATTTTGCAGCGGCCCCGGGGCGGACCCTGCAGCGCGCTGTCACTTCGGTGTCAGTAGAGCGCTGACCACCAAGCCCGGAGTTGACAAACTTGCCATGTCCAGAGCGCGCCAAGGAAGCCTTGACCGCGGGCGCCACTCCTCGGCCCGGCACTCGCGCTCCCTCACTCTCCCCGGCTTTGTGTTCCGCCGCCTGCTGGCCCGCCCGCTCTGCCTCAGGGAGCCCCCTGCGCCCTGCTGGCCAACCCAAGTCTCACTCGCGCTCCTGGCGGCCTCTCTGAAGGCGCGCGTTCAAGAGCAGCGGCGGTGCGCCCGGCAGGGCTGTGCGGCTTGAGCTCCCAACCAGGCAGCTCGGGCCCGTGCATTCCCACCCCTCGTCCGCTCCCCGCCCCTCTGCACCCCTCCGCCCCCCGCCCAACACACACACACCCGAAGCTGCTTAGGATCTGTGCCGTCAAATCCAGCCCATCTGCCGCAATCATAATCAATCTCAACCGAACGGTTCTGACAAATCTCCGCCTGGAGCTTGAGTTGGGCAAGCCTATGGGTGAGGGGCAGGGAGTGGAGAGAGTGGGGGAGAGAGGACTACAGGGACCAGGCGTGGGGGAGGGGGTTCGGAGTCTCCCATTGTGTACCCCAAATGGAGGAACTGAAAGGAGAAGCAGAGATCCAGAAGGGGAAACTGTGCTTTCATTTCCCAGGTCTTAATTTTAAAAATAGTAATAATAATCAACACGTCCTGGCAGGCCCCTGGCTCCCTCCGTGTATCCACCCCAAATCTGAGCTTCTTCTGGGTGGAACAAATTTCAGTTAATAAACTCAACAAACAGGTCCTTCATCTCATCACTGGCTGACCCAGAGGCTGGCACTGATAGCTCAGGCATGGTAATTGGCAGGTAAGAGCCCACAGCCATTAGTCTGGAGCCAGAAGTTGGTTCCCCAAGTACACTGAGACTAAAGCTTAAGGAGGGAGATCAGCAGTGTAATTGGTCAAGAAACTGGCCTTTGCCTCCTGTTGGCATTTTGGAAGATTAAAAAGAAATCTGTGGCAAGAAAATGATGAACCCCAGTTTAGTTCCAATTTGAGCTTCAAGGATTCTCAATTTTTCCAACATTTTCCCATGGCAACAGTACTTCTAAGAAATGCTCTTTTGTAAGATACTTTTAAAATTCATAGTATTACCAAACTAAAATAGTTTCTTGTCAAGAAGGAATAAGGTGGTCTTTTCTGTAATTTATCATGAACTATTTCAGTATGCTGCTTTAACGTAACCACATTGTAGGGATGATAGAATCTCAGTGATTCCAGTTTTTCCTTTTTCAAGAATAAAAAATAGAAGTAGTCCTATAGACACATAAACACGTCTTTAAGCATCTAAGAATATAACCAATGGGGTTATGCCTGGTTTTATACATTCTCCAACTACTGAGAAATGTTAACTTGAATGACAGTATTTGTTGTAGAAATTAGTTGCTGGGAAAACCAGTCACCAATGGAAAAGTTGGTAGAGAAAATTTTAAGCCATGTATATAGGCGTAAGAAGTAGGAAGAATTAAATACACTTTACCATGAAAGTTGAATTTTAAAGAGGGGCTCAGATCATTCTTTTGCTTTATGCATCACTTGAGAAATGTGTGCAAGCCACATTAAGCACCCACTTATCTAGGTAGACACTGTGTCTTCCACTTATTCTATGGCCCAGTGGTGCTTACAACAGTGTTGTGGAACTATGGGAACACTATGACTACCTATGGTTTGAAATTCTAATGTAAGGTCAACATAAAAATCAAGTGCACAGTGAGATTCAGTTGAGTTCACTTGTTAATTTCCTCAGTGAAAGAAGTAAGTCAGAGAGCCACTCAGCAGAGTTTGAAATATATTCATTAATATTCAAAAGTTTGGAGTTTTCAGCGTTAATTTTTAATGCATTTTAAAATATTATGTTAGAAAAATCTGTTAGAAGATGGTATCCACAAGTATTTTTCAAAGTGTCCCTCTCTGTGGGTGAGTGGTCTTGCTGGTTACTTATTTAAGAAAGTTCCCAGGAAGTGGGTAATATTCAGTAAGAGAGAAATTGGGTACACAATTGGACCTGAGGCTTCAGGCACCATTCTGCATGAGATGTTTATACGCTCTGCTGTTTCCCCACCGTTGCTTCAATGCATGAGTGCAAAGTGAAGGTACATGACTCATTAGAAACTGTATAGGCAAATGATATTCTCTACTGAAAGGAAATCAGTGCATAGAGAAAAATAAAGCAGGTCAAGCTAGGCAGAATCCAGTATTCAAGATCTTTCTGAGCATCTTTCTAAGCCCAAGTTAATTATCTAAAGAGATGAGGGAACAGGAAAGCCATGTGCTTTATCTGAAAAGATGGTCCCAGGAAGTGGGCAGAACAGGCCCAAGAAATTGTTAGCTATGATTGTGCCTGATAAGCTCTCAGAACATGAATGAGGCTAAGCAATGGAACAGAGGGAGGATGGCATTAATGAGAGTAGGTTTGGATGACAGACCATTGGATGTGACTCAGTAGGCCAATTTGATGATTTGTTTTGTTTCTTTTTGGTTTTGGTTTCATTTGTTTTCTGTTGTTGTTTTGGTTTGGCTTTCGCTTTGGTTTTTTAGTTTGAAATACATACTTATGGAGAGGCCACAGATCTTGTATCTGCTGTTCCACTCCCCCACATGGCCACAATAGCTAGAACTGAGATGGTCCAAAGCCAGGAGCTTCATCCAGGATTCCCACCTGCACCTGAGACCTCCCTTCACTTTAATTCATCACTCTGGCTGCCATGTTGAGAAATATGTACAGGGACAAGGGAGCAAAAGGAGAGATCTGTTTACCTATTGAAGGAATCTTTGAGAGATGCTGGCTTGGGTATGGTGAAAGCAAGATGAGAATTAGTGGCCCCTTCGGACTGTTTTCAACTTTTAAAGCAAACAGTATTTGCTAAGGACAGATAGTTTGTAAGAAAAAGTGAAGAAACAGCTCCAACACTTGGCCTTAGCCTTAGTGACCAAAAGGATGGAAGATGCCATTAACTGAAATTATGAAGTCTGCTTTGATCAAAGCAGTGGGAGTTCAATTTTGGGTATGTTAAGATCAAAGATAAGAAGATTTCTAGAGGAAATGGACCTGAGAAATATTGTGTATTTCCTTTTAATTAAGTACTGCCAATATACCAAAGACTTCAGGCCCAGAATCAAATGTTAAATAGAACTTTTTTTCAGAGCATGTTCAATAAAAAAAATAATTTCAGCAACTTCAGTCACTTATCTGGAAATTAAAAAAAAACTAAAATGACTTGTTACAACTATCACCAAATTAAAATGAGAGATTTTAATACTTTATTAAAGTATGCACAAAATATCTAATTCCTGCATGAGTATTCAACATTTTTCATTGAAGAAAATGCAAATTAAAATCACTGACATTTACTCACACCCACTAGAAAAGATAGGATGTGTAAGATGGACAATATCAAATGTTAGCCACTATGTACAACAGAAAATCTCTGGTGTTAACTGGTAGAATGGTGCAATAAGTTTGCAAAGCCAACCGGAAGTCTCTTTAAGTAGTTAACACATTTCAAAGATCATGCAGGCATCCCACTCTTAGGTATATCCCTAGAAGTGAAAAAGCATTCACTCAAGATTTACACCCTCTCCAACAATTTCATCCTTGTTTGATTTTAGCCGTCTTGGTATGAAGTGGTACATCACAGTTTTTATTTGTTTTCTCCTTGTGGCTAATGATGTTCTCACTGACCATACGTCTTCGGAGAAACCGTTTTTAACTTTTTACTCCAGTTTTAAGTTGTGCAATTTCTTTTCATTGTGTGAGCTGAGATGCTGTTTAAGGCAATCATTACAAAACTTGGGGGAAAATTAAAAAAATAACTTGTGATAATCCATATTTCAAGAAAAAAGAGAGGGGGGGTGAAGACTGCAGGTAGAGAAGTGAGAGAAAGAAGGGGAAAGGAGAAGAGGACATTTAGAAGACTGTAATGATTGCAATGATAAATAAACGTGAGCATGAGCAAAATGAAAAATTAATGAGGCTCTTGAAAATATTAAATAAAACCAAATCCACCAATGTGGAAAATTGTGACACAGTAATAGCAATAACTATTGTAATAATAAAATGTCAAGACCAAGTAAGAGTTAACCTATGACACAACAATGGTTTAGCCCTTGAAACGTTAGAAACTAAATTGATCAAAGCATATAATCACTGCTAGCTGCTGAAAAAAAAATTAGGAACATTCTATATTAACTTAATATTATTAAAACTGTCTCCATTTCCTAGGAATAGAGGGAATACTTTTAATCTTATAGACACCTAACAAAAAGAGGCACAGCACACATCACTGAATAGTGAAAGTTAAAAACATTCCTTTTTTTTCCCTCTAGACAACAATGAGTCATGATCAGTTTTATTCAGCATTTTCCCAAAAGTCCTTTTGAAGATGATATAAGCAGACAACTAGAAACTAATAAACAGAAATGACGTTTATCATCACTAATACCTCTAGAGCACACTGAGGAGAACCCAGAGGAAGTCAGGTAATACATTAGCTTTCTGGATAAAGGACTATGCTAAAGTGGGTAGTGTCTCTAACATATGCACCTAATTAGAGATGTACATGCAAATCAAAATGTAAAAGTCTTTATATTGTGTTGAGGTGCATAAAGGAAGAATTTGTTAAATAGAATAAACTTAGAGTGATAGACTCAATTCTAACTACATCTATCAATGTGGAACATCCAATAAAATCTTAATAGATTATACCCTAAACTTTACCAGCTAATTCTGAAATTTCTAAGAAGAGAAAATAACTGAACATGACCCTATATATCTAATAAAAGTGAAATCCCTAACATTTAAAAGGAGAGTCAAGTACCTTTCTATACAATTATGAAACTAAATAGGTAGGGGAAATACATACCTAGACTAATGGAATAGCTAGAGCCCAATTGCATGATACTGAATTTTTAAACCTTTCTTAAACGTTTGTGTAATATATATTAGGGAAAAAAGTGAAAAGCCAAACAATAGTCTAGGATAATCCACTTGAAACGTGTTCTGAAAGAACAGGCAAAAAAAATATCACGGTGGGGAATGTCTCACAAGATAACGAAGTCATGATGAATACATGAAAATTGCCTAATCTCTCCAAGGGACAAATTCAGATCAATAACAGGGAGGTACTGCTTCACACTTACAATATTTGAAACAAAAATTTCTGATAAGCACTCCAGATCATGTGCTTACACGTTGTGGGTGGGAGCAGTTTAGTTCTATTTGCTGATCATGCGAAGGGGCTCATGCATAACCAGCGCATGTCCCTGTGCACACTTAAGGGGGAAAACTCAGTGTATTGACACACTGAGGGCATGGGAATGCAAACTTACGATAATATCACAAACTTACCATCATGATGTTTCAGAAAATACAAATACCGCAGATACTATACCTGATGGTAACAACACAAACCAAACAACCAACAAAAATGGCAAAGTCATCCCCTCTGGGATACAGGAAAATTGCCTTAATTACTGAATCAACGATGACACCAACCTAAACTTTTAGAAAAATGAAAGCCATTAGATGTGTACACACACACACACACACACACACACACACACAGAGTAGTGGCCATAGGAAAAACAACAGCCCTGAAAACATTTATCAATAAAAAATTGCTTGCATGAAGTATCTTTTGTTTTCATTCAAAAAAAATATTCACAAAGTTTAGGACCATAATTCATTTGGATGTTAGATAATTTAAATTTTGCAATGCTTGCATAAGGAGGTACTTTAGAACAGAACCCAAGTTTAAATGTAAATATCATTTGTGTTTGACATATTTGTAACTGTCAGGTGATCTGATAGAGTATATTCACTGTGTCTGTGTTTCAGACTGCAAACCATCACATAAGGACCTGTGTGGAATTTTCTAGTTGTATGATGTTAACACTCAAAAAGTTTTTCGTTTTACATTATTTCACATTTCGGATTTTATACTAGGGTTCTTGACCCATATACAATTCTAGGCTTAAAAGTCAAATACAGAACAAAACTAATTAAAAAGAGCATAAGGGGACCCAGTATGGTAGCCTAGTGGCTAAGGTCCTTGCCTTGTATGCACCAGTATTCCATTAGAGCATCAGTTCTAATCCCAGCCACCTGCTTCCCATCCAGCTCCCTGCTTGTGTCCTGGTAAAGCAGTAAAGGAGGGCCCAAAGCCTTGGGACCCTGCACCCATGTACGAGACCCAGAAGAGTCTCTGGCCTCCTAATTCCTGCTCCTTGCTCCTGGCTTTAGATTAGCTCAGTTCCAGCCATTGCGACCACTTGGGGAGTGAATCAGTGGACAGAAGATCTTTCTCTCTGTCTCTCCTCCTCTCTGTATATCTGACTTTTCAATAAAAACATAAGCATTTTTTAAAAAGCATAAATAAGGACAGAAGTAAATATAACAAAGTGGAAAGGCAATCAATACAATTAAGAAATAAAATCTAGGTTACTTTCTTATGCACTCACATCCTGTAACTTATAAAAGATTTCAAAGAAATGAGAAGCAAAATTCATTCAAAAAGCACAGATGGGAAATAATTACTAAAATCGAAAAATTAGCTGGTTACTTTATAAATCTCATGTTAACTCAAATACGAATAAGCATAAAATGGAAATTTTATTTGGATAAGATAGTTACCAAAATTCCCTCTGTTTTAGACAGACTCATGGCATCTACTGTGTGATGAAGCAGTTAGGAGGCCACACAGATCTCCAGGCCCAGAGTTCTAAGAAATGGAAAACATCACATCATCTGATGATTCCTATCTACTCAAGAACATGTGAAAATGAAGGAAAACATCCTAATTTCTTTCACGGAGCAAAACTAACATTGATGCTTTAGCCTGATAAAGATGTTAAGGAAAGTATATGTTAATGATATCATATATATTGATGCAAAAATACTAAATATGAGGAAAATGGTGTTACTGCATTAATATGATGAGTCTGCTATACATTAATGAATCAAATAAGAAATATTGGACAGCATCTGCATAGGTATTCAAAAACCCCAGAGAAATATACAATACCTGACTAAACCCCAATAAACTTGCAATTTATTAATGTGATAATGTGTTTTCTTACTGTGAGAAAATATTCCAGGGTACTTCAAAGAATTCATTATGAATACAACTAAATGTTTATTCTGGCACAAAAGATTTTGAAATCCATGCATGTGAAGGGCCTTCCAAAAGTTCATGGATTATGAAAAAGCTGCATGGATTCCAAAAGGTATCTTTCCCAGAAGTAAAAGTAAGTTCCATTTTGCATTTAGTTTTTAAGTCCTCTCATTCATCCATGTCCACACACTTAATATCTTAACTATCCTCAACCGCATTCCCAGTCCACAGGCAGGTAGCTGGATGGGAAGCAGGGTGGCCAGGATTAGAACTGGCGCCCCTATGGGATCCTGGCATGTTTAAGGCAAGGATTTTAGCCGCCAGGCTACCGTGTTGGGTCCCATTAGTCAGCATTTTAATGGATTCAATCCAATTATATACAGTCTATTAAACAGAAACACAAGAATTGGAAGAGAATAAATCATTTGCAGATGTCACAGAAAATGATGTAAATCTTTGGCAAAATTAAATTCAGATTAAGTGAAAACATTGTATAGAATCAAATGCCTTCATAGGCAAGATCGTAAGTATGGAAATCTCATTTACATTACAGTAGTCACAAACATGATAAATAGGAAAAATTTACATAAGAAATACACAATTCTTCCATAAGGAAAATATTAAACATCCTGAATGCCACAAAAATAGACTTGAAGACATTTGCCATTCTGTATCAGAACAGCTCACTACTGTAAAGGTATTCTCTGTATCTTACTGTATAAACACAATTCAATAGAAACACCAACAAGGTTCTGTGGAAGGAAAACTGAAACTTACAGTTCATAGAAGACTTGTTAAAGGGAAAAACACTAAAAGCAGAGTTGGGAAGGGAAAGTATTTTTACTACCCAGTAGACATAGTATAAAGCTTCTGAAATTAAACATAGTGTGATGCTGTTGCATGAATGAATAAACCAGGGCAGAAACAGATGGCCAAGTACAAGAATAGACCTAAGGACATTGATTGCATTATAGAGGTGCTGTCTCATTTTGGATAAAGGGGCTTTTAAGATCAACAGTCTTGGAACCAATGATTGGTCACTTACCCAGAGTTACCTGATTTTATACCTTCCTTAATATGCATAAATGGCCTTCAAGTAAAAGAAGGCAATCACAGAATTACACAAGTGGGAAGGAAAGTCACCCAAAGTTCTTTATCATCCACATCAAAGACCTGTCCATGCAACAGCTCAAATTTCACAAGCTATGCAAGACCACCAAATTTGACTATCCAAATTGTTTTTCAATTGCATAGCACATTAACTTTTCTTTGCTGCTGTAGCCAGTCCTCACGGAGTTAGTGACCTAACACAAAGTTAGGGAATCAAGGTTCTCACAAAAGCTTCATTCCAGGAGGGCTGCCTCAGTTGTTTAAAAGCTTCTGTTTGTTTGTTTGTTTGTTTTTCCAACTTCAAGGTCCTGCCTATTAACTTTGGTCATGGCCCTTTCCTCCATCTTTAAAGCCAGCAATGTAACATCCTTGTTCCATTATCATGCCCTCCTCTGACCACAGAATGGTTCTTGGATCTTAGCAAGCTTGTTCATCCTTTGGGCCCAACTGAACAATTCTGGGTAACTTCTCCTGAGTCCTTACTGAACTTTTGTGCTAAGTCCCTTTTCTGATGTATTAAAGATTCAAGAGCAGTCCTGAGAGCTCTAGAGAATTTATATTATCTTTTAAATTCCATTGCTTGAAGTTAACTAATATTTACATGATGTGGGGTTTTAGATATGTATTTCTTTGGGACCATTATTTTTCCCATCACATGATAACAAATTATTGCTTTTATTTATTTTTAATATTTAACTTATTTTTGCTCTTTATTCTTGGCTGGTAGGGGGACGGAGATGGAGAAGGGGAGCAGGGGAAGCACGTGGTGGTGGTCCTGGAGCTGGTGGTGGGTTGGGAAGGGGGTTGATCCTCTAGTAGTACTGATTACTTATTCTTTATATGTGCGTGTGTGTGTGTGTGTGTGTGTATATATATATATATATATATATATATATATATATATATATATAGAGAGAGAGAGAGAGAGAGAGAGAGAGAGAGAGAGAGAGAAGGGGAGTCAGAGAGAAAGAGATTCCATCTATTGGTTCTCTCCCCAAGTAGCCCCAATTGCCAGAGCTGAACCTGGAGCCTAGAGCTTCTTCTGGGTCTCCCAGGCAGGTGCAGGGTCCCAAGGCTTTGGGGCTGTCCTCTGCTGCTTTCCCAGGCCACAAGCAGGGAGCTGGATGGGAAGTGAAGCAGCTGGGACATGAACCAGGCCTATATGGGAACATGATGTATGCAAGGCAAAGATTTAGCCACTAGGCTATCGCACTAGGCCCAACACTTATGTATTCTTACATCTCAGGAATATCCTCAACATGGGGCCAGTGAAATTGCTCATCAGGCTAATGCTCCACCTGAAAGCACTGGCATGCCCTATGGCAGCATTCAGTTCAGGTCCTGGATGCTCCATGTTTGATATAGCTCTCTTATGGTTTGGGAGACAGCAGAAAATAACTCAAACCCTTGTGCCCCTGCACCCACGTGGGAGACCCAGAAGTGGCTCCTGGATCCTAGCTTCATATCAGTTCAGCTTGATCGATTCTTAGTGGGCTGAATCCTCCTTCTTGCCAAAAGCACGCCACAATGCCTGAAAGGGTCGGGCATTTACCATGGAGAGAGAAACAAGTAGCCTTTGTGGTCAGATTCTTAGAATTGCATCTGTGAACTGCCTGGAACATGTTCTCTAGCTTAACATCACATTGACAGAAGAATTGAGGAGAGTCATGTTGTAGCAACGATCATGCCTCTTCTGTGACTCTGATAATCTAATGTATCAATAAATTTTAGAGAAAAATAAATAAAAGGAATTTGGTCACTCAGAGGTGAAGGAAGGAGAGAAAAGAATCACATAATAACCAACTAATATTTTTTACATTGAAATACTGATGACAGCATGAGAGAAAATATTTGTAATATGTCATAAATGAAGTGCTGATATCCCAGAATAAAAACAATCCTTGATGGATCAACATCAAAACATTAACAGAAAAAGTGGCAAGCATCTCACAGAGAGTTCCAGAAACTACATGTGCAAAACATGAAAAAAATCCAAACTCATTCATAACTAATAAATCTAAATTAAAACTATACCAAGGTACTATTTCTCATTTCTCAGAGATGCTTGGCAACACTCTGTTCTTGAGACTGGGTGCCTCAGTAGTCTGATGATCATTGGTAGAAATAGCAATTAGTCTAATCTTTTGCGGCAAATTTGATAAAATGATGCAACACTCTATATGCAGCCATCACTCTCTTTATTTTGGAACTGACTCTACAAGTATACCTTCAAACACACAGAAGTGAAATACACACGTGTATTCATTGCTGTATTGTTTGTAGATATCCACTGTGGCTTAATAATCTCTAGATTCTCTTATCTTCCTTTGTATCTTCTATTTTATAGTTTGGCTTAACTGTTGGGTTTATATTTTTCTACCATTCAACTTTCCTATTCTTTTTTTGGAGTTTTCACTGTGTTCCAAACACAGAAATACTGAATGAATATATTTGCTAGTTTCAAAATTAGTGGATAATCATTTTGCTAGAGAAATTTCATTTTAGAGAAAGCTCTCTCATGGAACTGATAACACATGGTTTATTGCTCTTGAATTTACATAATGTACATATTTTCATGATTCTTACAAAATTTATCACACCTAAGCTTACATAAGAATGCTTGATTTCTTCAATAATAACCCTCTAGCTGTGGTCCAGAATAAGTTATACCTAACACAGCAACTAAGACTCCACTGGCCTTCCATTAATTCATAGCTACAACTACAATGAGTGTTCTATGATACTATTATTACCATTCGCCACATAAGTGGGATCTACTTGCATGATGCATTGTTATTCTCCTGGGTCTTGGGAGTAAAACAAATACTCTTCCCTATTGTAGTAATCATTTCAGTTTTGACATTTATATATTCATATCTTTTTATTAATTTAATTATTCACTCAACCATGACTTATTAAGCAGCTAACCCATCAGAACTGTTCCAGTTTCTTGAGTGTATGGTCTGTCAGTCAAATAAAGTTCATGAATTCAACTTTTAATTCAATATTTTCTGGACTTTTTGTATTCATGTTCTTTATACTTTTGCTGAAATTATATATATATATATATACACACACACATATATAAATATATGTGTGTGACATGGCTTCATTGTGTTCATATATATCTCCATATGCACATAAGAAAAGTAATAATATAAATGTAAGGAAGAAAAATATCACTCAATTACAAATATATGCTTTCTTATAAAGCTTGGCAAAACCCATCGACACTGGGGCTCAGATTACATTCCAAATATGTCTAAGGTGGTTGCATAGAGGGAAGAGTAGAATATATTCAAATTTTCTTTTGAGAAACTCATTACACAGTCATAACACTAATATAGGATGTAGCTTTATGAACATAAATATAAATGTAGCTTTGAGAAGAGCTTGAATAGGAAGTTAAAATTATCCATACTAGATACTGAAAATTTTTTCTACAAGGATCTTATTAACCCTCTTAATTTTTATTCAATGACTAGGGTTTTGTTCATTAGAAGATTTCTAATACTGAATCATGGAATTTTATTGCTTAGTCTGTATGTGATCCCAGACCACTTTCTCCATCTGCTTTATAGTTGGGGAAATTGTATTTACATAATAGTTATGATGACACAGGACATTCAAGGGACAGAATTGGCTGTGAAGTTTCTTTCTACCCTTCCTAGCATTCCAGCTACAAGACTGGTGGAGCCTTTAGTATCCCAGGGATTAGAAGAGCAAGTAAAAGGAATGGTTTCAAAGGCACTGGGACCCAGGCAATTTAATTTGTGATGACCGTAATTCTCCTTACTTGGGAGTCATGTTAGTGGTTCCAAAACATGAAAAAGTTTTTTGAAACATCGTCGATCAGGAACTCATACACATGAGTCAAACCATGCCTACTTTGTAAAGGAAAATTTATCGGACTACCATTACGACTGCTCACATACACATTGGTTTCTGAGCTACGAAGATGAATAAACTGTGACACAACTAATACTGCTTATCAGGATGTAATGTTTAGTATGTGGTCTGTAGCAGAGAAAAACTGCCAAGCCCTGAACTACTTCCCTCCTACATACCATTATACATATGAATACTTACTTTTTAAAAATAAGGATTATAATTTTGATTTATGTCCCAAAACTATACTGAATAAATACATATGGTAAATTTTGAGTCTTCAAGATTTGTATACAAGTTGTTCCACAGAAGAATTCCATTTTAACAATAAGAACGGGAATGATTTCCTATACCAAGACTATTTCCAGATACAAAAATCAAGTTCTTCTAATGAACAGATATCCACCACAACTTTCCCATCAAAGACAGTTACGCTTGCCTCTTATAGCTTCAAATTTGCTTTTGTTTATATATTAAAGATTACATTCCTGAAAAATCTAACCTGTTTCCAACTTATTTTTATGAATTAAGAATAGAGCAGTTATTACATTTCTAGAATACTCTATATGATGTACATTTAAAAAGTTACTATTTGACAATTTAAGTCACATTTTTAACATATTGAGGAGAATACTACTTCCTGGAAGTTCTTATGACTGGAACTGGAATATTTCCAGTTTCTGGAAATATTCTGTAGAGATTGGGTAACAAGATAAAGGAAATAAGTAAAGCTGAAATTGGTACTTAGAGGATTTAAAAGCACTTTACTAACTGAATTTTGAGCAAATATATTTTAGGTACACAAAGTATCTCTCTTCTTTCTGTACATTTTGGCTTAGTGCAGACTCAGGGGAAACTAGGTAATACCACATACATCTTGGTAAAAAACAACACTCAGATCTCAGTGGTTTGGAACAAAGCTCATTTCTTCCTCACACTACACACTGACAGGGCAAACTGCTCCTGGTAATCACTCCGTGATTCAAGCTTCAGACAAATCACCAACTTGAGAGAAAGTGACTATAGAGGCTAATGATTAAGGGCCTAGTCTTTAGGCTACACTAATTAGTATTTGTGCTTTACTCATCTATAAAATTGGAGTGCTATGCTTCATGCAGTTCTGAGAACTAAAATGCCTTAATAGTAAGATACTTAGCAGAATACTGCCATATATATTGTAGTGTAAGTGTCGGTGTTAGTTCACTGCCACTTCTCTACTTGTCACAATATCCTTCAAGAATCAGGACCCAGCACGGTAGCCTAGTGGCTAAAGTCCTCACCTTGAACGCGCCGATATCCCATAAGTATGCTGGTTCTAATCCCAGCAGCCTCGCTTCCCATCCTGCTCTCTGCTTGTGGCCTTGGAAAGCAGTCGAGGACAGGGAGACCTGGAAGAAGCTCCTGGCTTTGGATTGGCTCAGCTCCAGCTACTGCAGCTGCTTGGTGAGTGAACCACTGGAATGAAGATCTTTCTCTCTGTCTCTCCTCCTCTCTGCATATCTAATTTTCCAATAAAAATAAAATAAATCTTTAAAAAAAGAATCAAATGCAAAAAATAAAAACAAGTGGGGCATCTCAGCAACGCAGATTTCAGTCCAATAGGGACGGCTTTGGGAAGTTTTCTGGAGTAGAAGAATCATAAGCAAATCTAAGAGATTAATGAATATGGGTCTTCACTCTAAGTTACTCTGATTCAAGTGTTACGAGATAAAATAAATCATTACTCAAATCATGGCATTTCTCAGGACGCAGGACCAGGAGTAAGGCACCTAAGCTGATGAGTCTTGTGATACAGTAAGTCCAGAGGATGAAATTAGGATATACACATCTAGTATGGACAAAGTGAATAGAGGATACTGCATAGGAGTATCATGTAGCATGTATGGTCAGTTCATATAGTGTTAACTTATGGGTTAAAAGAATCACATCAGACTAAACATACAACACTCCCCAATAAGCAAGACTAATGTGTGAAGATAAAGAGGAACAGAATTAAAGAAGTTCATCTAAACATCAGAGCCCAGGAAATGTTGCCTGAGAGCTTTTCTCTTAGCTATCCAGCCAAGTGTGTACTAACAACGTTATTCAATTCTATCTGAAGTTCAGTCTCCTGGGTACTGGCACTAAGGTTCTGAATCTATGGCTGGATGCATTCAAACAATTCTTCACATAAGAGCGGACAAAGAATAAACTTATATGCAACGGGATCCTGAAAGCAGGATGCCATTCTTATCTGTCTCCCAAAGTCCAAGATATCATTGCCTGTTCCTTAGGAAAAAGAATTCACTGAATTGAGGAAGCAACAAGCTAATAATCACTGGTCCCAAGGAGTCATTTGCTTCACCAGTAGATAAGAACCTTGGTCATCAGTATTGTCCCCAACAGTTTGTTTAAGGGAATTCCAGACCCAAAATTTCCTTACTCAGACTTTCCCAGAAGAGAGAAGGGAAGAAATAACGGGGGACCCAGACTCGTGTCCATCAAAACCCCCTGTGTGAATGCACATCAGGTTCTCAGTTCTTTACTGAGATGCCCACCTAGTATCAGGAGTAGGAATTTCAACTCTTTTTCCAATAAACTGTGCTAAAAATGGTCTTCCTGTTTGCTCATTAATTGGCCACTTTATTCATCATTGAAAGAACAAATTCCTAAGATTCAAATCAGTGTCAACATGATGTGACATCAAGACCATCCATGAAAAAGGGAGATTGACCACTTGAAGGAGATAGAGAAATACTTTTAAAATAAGCTCTCCTACTTCACTCACAGGTAATAATGCGGCAGCAACACAAATTAGAATGCCTCATTACAGATTTTCTGTATTTGGAAAACTGCAATTTTCCCAATGTATTAATTAAAATTTTAAACAGTAGTATATTTGTGCAGTCTTGCTGTGTAATCCGTATTTTCCTAATAGTGCAATTCCAAATACAAAGCTGGAAAGGAATTTCAGCATAACATATTTCATAAAAATTGACTAACCCACCATCACAGAATGGCAAACTCGAATAAGAACTCATTCCAGTACTGAACGTGCCCGTTAATTTCTATGTGAATGTTCTGTATCAGAAGTGAATGATGTGCATGCAACTCTAGATAATATAAATAGAATAAACATGGAATTATTTACTAAACTCTTAAATGTTTAATTGAGGGTGTCACTGCTTGCAGCTTGTGGATTTTGGACAAATAAAACTAAGTTCCATGCCAGAGTAAGGATAAGGCTCATGGAACTCATAACCCAATAAGAGGTGAGAGAAGTTAGGAATATAAATATTTTAAATGGCTTAAATCCACAAATAACAGGCTCATCACAGTTAATTAGAAAAAAAACAGTATGTTTGGTCATATCGCAAAGGTTTGAACTTCACAAAGAGATTCCGTACTCGGTCAACTCTGCCAGAGACAGAGGTGGAATAAAGTCATGAGTCTCTAGAGCAGTTCCAGCTTCCATTTGTAAGTCTTCTAACATTGTATTTTGGAAATCATGAGTTGTAAATTCTAGGTGGCCATTTAACAAACCCAACTTTAACTATGTATTAGTCTAAACAACTATAACAGCTTCTATTTCCTAGCAGAAAGGCAGCAGCAAACATTGTCACATTCTAACTTTGCACTAAAAGTCAGGTTTTTGAAATCACATGAGAAAGTTTTTTTAAGCATTTATCCACACTTGCTTCCTTGGTTTCTCAGATGAGAAGCAGGAAACCTTCCAGACATGCTGAACCTCTGAACTTTCTGTGGTTTGTCCTTCAACATATGCAAACATCCATGCAAGAGTTCAAAACTCCCACTGCCTTATAGCATGCCTTTATGTTGCTGTTTTATCTACAGCCAATGGAGTGTGAGCATAACTGCATGCCACAGAGGAAAATGAAGGTTTCATTGGCCTAGAAGTGTCAGAAGCCCTGCATCATATAAGTTTATTATATAAGCATCTGCTGTCTGAAATGGTCATCCCACACCGCCCTAACCAAACCCTTCAGAATATGTTTTGATAAGTGAATCAGCTTTTACATTTCACCCAATTCTGCCTTAAACCATCCCTGTAAAAATATCAGAGCATCTACATCTGACCGTGGTTGCAACTAGCTAATGTACTTCAACACCTAGCAGCTGTTTGACAGAAAAAGTAGCCCACATACTATGTTGCAAAAATGTCACCATTATGACAGATACAAATGTGATTCAACCATTTTACATTATTAAAGTTGGAAATGATCTTCAAATATTACCTTAAAAATTATGAAGAATAATGATTGTTTTAAAACTCTTTGGGAATGAAATCTATATTACAATTGTTTAGCATAGTCAGAAAAATAAACTCTTACAAGTGTAAGTCAATGGGCCAGAAATAATCTCCAAGGGATTTGGAGAATGGAAGGGACATTAGCAAGATAGGCCACTGGAACTGGACTTTTAAAATAAGTAATCTGAAAAGGTATCACTTTTTGAAGATATAGTGTGCCATCTGCTTTGATAAAATACATATACCACAGTCACACTATAACACAAACTTCATGAATCTAGATGTGAGCCATGACAAACATGAAATGTCCTATTTAAATTTCTAATTTCAGCAATCATTTTGTAGTTCTGCTCATATAATTATGTTCTATGATTTTTATTTTTTCTAGCACTGTTCTCCCCAATATCCCTCAACAATGAAATTGTTAATGATAAATTAGTAATTGTTCATTGCATTGATGACCTGAAATTCACTCTCTTCTTCCTTCTGAAATCTAGAGCAATTGGCTAATAAAAGGTCTTTCAGTGTCTGGAATGGTCTAATTTTCTCATAATTATTAATTCCACTATGAACATTTAATTGTAAGTGAAATGTTGGCTTTGGATAAATGAAGATCTGGAACAGGAAAAGGGCAATTAAAAGGGAGGAGGTAGCATAAAGGAGTAGTGGAGAAAAAAGAGCAGATTTTCTAAATTTAAAACACTCTCTGCTCTTTCATGAAATAATGATTTATGTTCTTTGAGTCTACAAGCGAGTAATTGGATATGCATGAGGCAATGCAGGAATTTTAGGTATTTTACCTAAAGGTTATTAGCAATTAGTACCACTAGGGGAAAAAAATCATAAATTTAGGATAACAGCCCTTTCTAAGAGGATTACTAAAACTGGACTTGTAATCTGGTCATAATAAGATACATTGTGTTTGTATTAGAATTCAAATGCTACGAGGAACATGGACAAATGAGTATGTCCAATAGGTCAAGTGAAATATGGAAAGCAAGTTACTAAAAGGCTTTCTTTGGAAAAGCCAAGACAAAACAAAAACAAACAAACAAAAAGAAAACCTGTCTTCAGATCTTTAGAAGAGGTGGCAACCAAGAAATGTAATTACATTATTAAATGTAGAAACATTGATGGCATCATTATAACCAGAAGGCGAGGGCCAGATTTTGGATTACCCAACATGATATGAGTTTTAACTTCTTATGCAAAGTAGCCAAATCCATTCCACACTACATCTGGTTTGTGTTGGTATTTCCCCAGGTAGAGACTGCTCTCTCAAGAATGAATTTGTCTTTGTTAGATGGTTTACTAATTCTGCCCTACTATACCAGATGCCTCTAAGCTCTTCTTCACAAGACAATTCACTGTGTTTTAAAACAACTACCAGAAACTCCTTGAGTCTTCTCTTTATCAAAGTAAATGTCTCCAATTCCTTGCACCACTGTTAGTTTTTGGACTGGCCTTATGAAAATCCCTTAGTTTAGAGAGTCTCTAATTTACTAAATAAATACTTTTGGTAGGATTCAAATGATCAGGAACGCCACAGAGAACTTTTAAATACCCTGTTCAAGAAAAATTAATCCACATGTATTAGGTGAATGCCTATATTGTGCAATTCTATACTAGCCATTCTTTAATACATAAAATGTAAGACCATGTTCTCACAGTCAAGAGTAAAAATTAAAGAGTGTGGAATAAGATGAAATTAATAATGTACACAAACGTGTTAGTACCAAGTACAGGAGTGGGTGAGAGGAAACAGAAAAGAATGCATTTATGGGTGAGCTGAAGAACCAAGGTGAGAAAATGAGAGCATGAGACTTGGCTGTAACTTGAAGGATGGTTAAGATTTGTCTGTTTCAAACACAGAGGAAGACAGTAAAAAATGAAAACAAAAAACGAAACATAATAGGCACAAACATGTGGCAAGAAGTACAAAAATTAAAGAGTGGGCATTTAATCAGGCATTTAATCTAATAAGATGTTCACACCCCGCTGGTGAACACATGGATTTGATACTTGAGTCCAGCTTCAATTTCATGCTAATGCAGACACTGGGAGGGAGGGAGGGGGAGTTACTACTCAAGTGACTTAGATAGTTTAAGTTCCTTCCTCCCAACTTTAGCCATCACCCTCCTCCCTCACTGTCCTTTGTAGGTGTTCTGGAAATGAACCAGAACCTAGGAACTCCTTCAGATTTTAAAACTTAATGGAAATATGTAGATTTATGCTACAACTCTTCTATATACTCATATACTTATATGTAAGTATACTCACATACACTCTTAACAACCCCTTTAATAAGCCCCTTTTAATAAATCTTTCCCAATCTAAACATAGTTGGTTCTGCTAAATCAATAAATCAATTGATAAATAAATAATAAAAATCAAGATTCAAGAGTTCCACAAGTATTGATTTGGCAAACCAATCCTTGACACAGAGACTAAGCAACGATGGTTAGAATTCCCAGGTAGAACCTGCAGTGTGCAAGATGATTTCCTGGATACCTAATGGGCTGTTTCCAAGCACTGGAATTTCAAGCAGTCCAGTGGATAAATTATTTTTGGACAAACATGATTCTTAGTACATTTTAAATTATATCATCTTGGGGATAATTGGTCCCTGAAGTCAAATGTACAAATTATATGACTGATCCACCCATAAGCACTTTTGCTCAGTTGTGACAAAAAAAATTTCTTGTAGGATAGCCTTTAGCAATTGACCCTATTCAAATTGTTACTTCCAAAGCAAAGGAAGAGGAAAATTAAAATTAGACAATACAACTGAATAAATCCAAGCAAATATGCATTTGGCTTTCAGTTAGCCTATCCATCTGTGAGACTGCAAACACTGAAGACAGCATCCTAATAGGAACCCTAGCATTTAAGGAATATTTTCATTTTGACACTATACAGTTGAATTTTCTTTTCACACAATGTAGTTCTACAAATTTCTTTGTTTCCTAAAAGGTTTATTTATTTTTATTTGAATGGCATATATTACAGAGAGAGGAGAGGGAGAAGGTCTTCGATTTGCTCAATGGCTGCAACAGCCAGAGCTTAGCTGATCCAAAGCCAGGAGCCTCTTTTAGATCTACCACATGGGTACAGGCTTTCAAGGACTTGAGATATCCTATTGCCTTCCCATGCTCTAAGCAGAAAACTGGATCAGAAGTGGAGAAGCCAGGACACAAACAGGCACCCATGTGAGATCCCAGCACTTGCAAGGCAAGGAATTAGTCAATGAGTCATTGTGCTGAGACAAGTTCTCTAAATTTCTATGGAAACTTAAACATTATCTGACTGAATCATTTCCTGGGAAACATTTTGGAAGTGCTCACAAACTCTTCCCCTTGCTCTGGCACCCTGAGTTGGCCAGCATGCTGTTTTATTGCTTGTGGGAAGTTGGTGCCAAGACACAGCCCAACAGAGCTTGAAGGAAAATATGAAAATAGTTTCAGGGCAAATTCCCACTTATAATTAGTATAGTTATCATTCCTTTATCTCTCAACCCTTCAATGAGTTAACGAATATACATGAAAATTATAGATGACATGTTCTAAATTATTTCAGTAGTCATTTCTTATTTCAGTCTTAATGGAAAAAATAAGACCCACATGTTTGCTGACTCTTGAAGGACTACAGTATAAGCGGCTCAACTAGGACTTGAACTTCATATTATGTGGCATGGCCACAAATGCTTTCTAAAACTTGGCAACAGTATAACACAGTCACCACATAGTCAGATTAGAACCCCTGATGATATTGGTGTGACATGAGACATAAGTTCCAACTGAACCTAAAGTCCAGCTCAAAACTATGGTTTAAAGAAAAGAAGTGTCTCATTTCCTGGCGTGGTAGTCTAGTGGTTAAAGTCGTCTCCTTGAACACTGGGATCCCATATGGGCACCGGTTAGTGTCACTGGCAGCTCTGCTTCCCGTCCAGCTCCCTGCTTGTGGCCTGGGAAAGCAGTCGAGGACAGCCCAAAGCCTTGGGACCCTGCACCCGTGTGGGAGACTGGAAGAGGTTCCGAGCTCCTGGCTTTGGACTGGCATTGCTCTGGTCATTGCGCTCGCATGGGGAGTAAATCAGTGGACAGAAGATCTTTCTCTGTCTTTCCTCCTCTCTGTACATCTAATTTTCCAATAAAAATAAAACAAATCTTTAAAAAATATTTCATTTATAATTAGGTGATTTACAGCAGCCAGTTCATGAAGCAATTTATTTTCAGTTATTGATTATTTTCCCTACTTGTTGTGTAACTTTTGTAGTTACTCATCCTTTGTAAACTAATAATTCAGTATCCCGCATCACTACATTAAAAGGCAGTTTGCTTTAATTTTAAGTGTATATTCAGCTTGTGAAAATTTTCAAGACTGGCTAACTTTATAGTCATTCCCAGCATTTTCTAAGAAAGTCCTGCTAATTTTTGAAATAACTTGATGTATTCATCTGAATTTTTAACTCATTTATTCAAGGCATAGTGGTCACCTCCTCCCATACATGTATAATACTTTAAATCTTCATTTTATCATGGATTTCTTTAGTCTATGTTAGTCTCTTAATTGCTGTCCTTCAAAATTATGGGATAATCTTTCACTGCTTCTAGTAAGTAGTTTGCATTTTGCAGGTCAGGGTCACAACTGATGGATCTATTAAGTTAAAGTATGAGAGATGCAGCTTTTATTAGTAATATTGTTAAAGCCCTTACTATGCTATGCAATTTTACGATCACAAACATGCCAAATGTTGGAATTTGTACTCTAATCAAATTTTGACAAATTTTGAAAGATGTGCAAATTACAAGTCTAGTGCAAAAAACATTTTACCAGCTTTGCGTATGTATATATGTATCACAAAGAATATTTATAGTTACATTATATATTCCAACCTTCACTTCCTAACAGTAATTATCTGAAAACCATGCCACATTTAGCACTTGCATACCACTGAAAGTAATATTTTCTTAGTATGTTTGTGTTTTGGGGGCCTTACAAATATAGGTATGTTTGTGCTTTAAAAACACAGCAGCTGTTAGTATTTATCTTCTTTAATCATCAATCCCTGCTTGTCTTAAGACTATAAGGTGCTAAAGTCACTTAGGAGCAAAGATGAACAAGACACATTTACAAGTTTCTCTTTGTGCTTCTAAGGTAGTTGAAGTCTTGGGGTGCTCTGCAGTTCTATTTGTTATTTATGAGATCTAATTTGCAATGCAAAATTACACAGTGTGCCATAGTTAGGGCCTCTAAGAAAAAAAAGTGTTTTGCACTTTCTTTTCAGAGAGGTCCAATCACAGTTCTCTAAGATTGGTGGGTGGTCAGGGCACTCACTCCCAGGTTTCAGAGCATGGAATATTCAAGCAGTGTGAAAAGAGGAAACCTTTACTCCTTTAAAAATTCGCTATTGGCGAAGACATTAACATCCTATACTGAGTACCTGTATTAGATGCTCAGCTGCAGCTCCAAGATTCCCATTTCCTGTCAGTGCAGTCCCTGGGAGCCAGTGGTGATTGGCTCAAAAAATAATAGGGTTCTAGCTTCTCACTTGGAAGACCTGCGCTGTGCTGTCTTCCTCTGATTCCAGCCTCAACCAAGCCTTGGTACTGGAGAGTGAACCAGCAGATGGGAGGTGTCTACCTCTCAAATAATTACATCAGTTAAATGCATAGAGATTGCATAGAGGTTGCAGCTACAACCTAACAATTTCTATTAAAAAACAAACTGCAAGTATTTCAAAGTACTAAAAAGTAAATTTGTCTTTAAAATCTAAGTAGCATGCCAAGATAAATTACCCACTTGCTCCAAATTTTATAAGGCATCTTATGATTCTTACTGTGGATGCACTTCAGCCATCGGACATGTATTAAGGTCAAGTGGGTCCTTTAAATTGTTGCTTGCTGGAGTTTTTTTTTTTTTTTTCCTTTCAACTTGTAAGGAGTATTTGTGATCTTTATTACCCAATATAAATCTACAAAATGCCTTTTGCTTGAGGCTCTTTGTTTAAGTTTTGGATAAATAAATCACACTATGTTCCTGGCCTTCATATTAAGATAAGAATGGATCTAATAATCACAGTATTTTCAGCCAAATGTCTTCATATTGAATAATGGTAAATTTCTCTGGTCAACCCCCAAATCTCTTTTTGTTGTCATATTTTTTGATACTTTGAGAGTCTCCTCATGAACATAAATCTGCTTAAACTACAAGTAGAGTTATTTGCTAATCATCTAGGTGCTTACTTATAGAATATTATTCAACTCAAGCTTTTCATGGCCACAGTAAATCCATCTTGAAAGTGAGGATATTTCACCAGGTATATTAGAAAACAACATTACATCTCTGTAGATATATTGCTACTCCTCTGTGGTTTCTCAACTACAAAGAGCACTAGGCTTGAATTTCTCATCATCCTCTGCACAATTTGATCATTAAAATCTCAAAAGCAATTTAAATTCAATTTATTCAGTAACTTCCTGTGCCCTCACTCCACCCATTGGTTTCTAGACGAGACTTAGATCAGAACATCTCCTCTGGTAAGCTGCCTTTAAACTTCTGAAGAACAAGGTATTGCAAGATATTTTACAGATTCCTCCCTCCAGCTCCCATGGAACCATCTTGACAGGTGATTTTTTTTTCTTTTCTTTCTCTCTCTCTCTTTTTCTTTTCTTTCTTTCTTTTTTTTTTTTTTTTTTTTTTTTTTTTGCAAACAAAGTTTGTCCTAAAGGCTAAGGGATAAAACCCACAAGGCTTCCAAAGCATCTAGCTTGTAAATTTGTTAGTTTTAGATCCAAATATGTTCTGATAGATTAGCATACTTCTGCCAAGGAAGAAGAGGAAACAATTGGCAAGAAACAAGAAATCATGTATACCAAGTTGGCATCATTTACCCCAGATCTTCCTGGTTTCTCTTTGCTTTTGAAGATCTGGATACAAACACAAAACATGCCCAACATAGATCAACATGTAGATCACATACAAGTCACCTATATAAACTATAAAATCGATATGAGGTGAAAGGTCACTAAGATGATCATCTGGTTCAATCAATCCAATGTCTTTCAAGACTTAGTCCTTAAAAATCTATTTCATTGTGGAAAAACGAAACTTGCTTTGAAGGTGGTGACATCATTTCATCAAGAGCTTCAGAGCTGAGTCCAGGCTTTAATTCTCCCTTGCTCCTCTAAAGCAGAACTCATCCATCTATAATAAGTGTCCCTTCGTGTGCAGCTTAGCCTATAACCCTCCTTACCAGGGTAAGGAGTGACATAACCATTCAAGCATATGGCACTATCCAATTTCCAGAGCCTTGATTTATTTTTCTTTGTGCTGGGCGGAGGGCATGCCACAGAGGGCAAACTCTTATCTTGGCAGGGGTCTGAGAGTGTCTGCATCTCTGACACAACCCCTGGTGGGTAATTGGGGAAGGACATTGATGGGTTATAAGGGTAGCCCTGTGGCTTGCACTTGCTGGGAAATACAGCTATGATTTAGAAATTAAGCCCAAGGGTCCAGAGGAGGGAAAGATAATGGAAAGCTTACTAGTCCCGCTCTCCTTTGACCTCCAGCAGAGTGAGACAGGGATGCAGAGTAGGGAACCCTGTGCTGTATTGAATTGGCATAGCGTGATGTTTTGCTTTCAGAGCTTTTATTGCTACTACAGAGCACTGAGCTCTCTCTTTGTTTGTTCCACATTCTATTCCCCAGAGACAGCCTCATTTTCTCTTGAAGGGATTTAAACAAATCATAGTTCATATTTTATTTGGTGTCCACTATTAAGAATTCATGCAGAGCAATTTTACTTGTTGCCAATTAAGAACTCTCAGTGCAGACCTATGATTACAACAAAGGCAAACTGTTTAATAGTTAGCAACTTCTTAGTCTACAAAAATTAACCCTGTGCGCATAGAGGTGTGCTAATTCTTAGGATGATGGGATCACTGATTCTTAGATCTGGGATTCATAAAAGGAAAATGTCAGAGACCTTGAGCTGACTTTACTCAGGTCTTCTATGCTACTTATCACCTCTATTTCACAACTAGAAGGCACTTTCTAGTGCCACAGTAGCTAACGACTTTTCCTTTCTCAGGGACAGAAAATTGGGCATGGCCCTTCAGAAATATTTTCCTCTAGCACTGTGAAAACCTTGCAGATAGCAATGCCAATATTTACTTAAAAATATATCAATATATTCAAGTCAACAGAGAACATGAATGAGATTTATAGATTATTTTATGTACATACTCAATGTATTTGTGATCAGCATAATCTGAATCCCAACAAAAAGTGAAATCAGAATTTTCACCCCTTTTTTTTATCTTGGTAGAACAGTAATTTCATGCAAGCCATAAAGATGAAGTTACATGTTATTTTCTTCCAGCTAGGCAATTCGTCATGCCTTTCAATTAAGTGCATTATCCAACTAGTGATGTAAGAAACCATTATTACACCCCCTCGTGTGAAGCAGAAGTAAAGTGCTTTGAAAGAGCAGTTTATATTCAGTAGCTCAGTGATTCTTGGAATTAGGTATTTAGGCTTGGGCTGCCCCTCTGGAAAATGCAAAGGAAATTGGGATTAAATGTTCCATATATTGGCTTTTCCCTTTTTTCAATGACCAGAACTCCTTACATTGCTGGATATCCTTTTACCAAGTAATCCCAAGTAATCCCATCCAGCACCTGTGAATTTGGTGGGCTGGGGAAAAGAAGAAAGGTAAGAGTCATAGGACAGACATACTGGGCTACCAGCAGGACAGATAGCTAATCCCCAAGGAATGTGTCTTGGCCCCATAGAGTAAGTGCTCCAAGACAGATTCAATTTAGGAATTTTGTAATTCTAATATATATATAATTACATATATAATATATATATATATATATATATAATTACATACATAATTTACAGAGAGAAAGATCCAGCCATTGCTTTACTCCCCAAATGGCCACACGACCTGATCTGAGCCAATCCCAAGCCAGGAGTCAGGAGCTTCCTCCAGATCTCCCATGCAGGTGAAGAGTCTCAAGGCTTTGAGCCATCCTCACTGTTTTTCCAGGCCATGAGCAGGGATCTGGATGGGAAGTGAGGCAGTTGGACATGAACAGGCACCCATATAGGATATAGGCACTCACAGGTGGAGATCAGCCAATTGAGCTGTCACCAGCACTTGCTAATTCTAAAATTAAGTGTACATATACTTAGCAGACTTGAGCAATATTAATTGTGCTAAGAAAGTCTACAAATAAAACAAAACTTTAAAAAAAGTTGATCTTACCTAACATTTTTCACAAATTTTGACCACAGAATAACTTTTTACTAAAATACTAATTGTGACCTGACATATCCTTATTTCTTGGAATATACTTCGGATTATGTTTGCATAGATTTTTTTTTTAAATCACTGGTTCTAAGAGAGGATAAAGTAATTCTCATAGGGGGTATAAAGAGTAGTCCAGAACTGTCTAGAGGCATTTTTCGCTATTTCACAAGAGGCTGTTACCATCAGCTTCTAAGGCAAAAGTGAGAGTGACACTAAATACCCTACATTGCACAGGAGAGGGGCACCACCACCCACAACTGCAAAGAATGGTTGTCTGGCTCCAAAGAGAAAGCGCAAAAGTATATGTAATAGTAATAGTAACAGTAACAGTAACAGTAACAGTAATAGTAACAGTAATAGTAATAGTAACAGTAACAGTAATAGTAATAGTACCTTGGTTAAAAATTCCTAGTTCAGATACAGCATGTTCAAATACAACTCAGGTCTAGACTTTGAACCTGTGAGCTGGCACTCTACCTGCCCCAGATTTTATCATCTGATTTTAGCCACACAGATCTACTCACTTCTCTGTGAACTTACAGACATTTGATAATACAGTCTCCAATTTGCCCTAGACAAATCTGAAATGAGCATTGATGAACTATCTGCCTGAGTTACTGGTATGTATACTACAATACACTGTTATAGGCTATGCAATATAATCATAATCTGAATATTATAGGTGTACATTAGTGCTCAGTAGTCTTAAATGCTTTATATGAAACTGCACTGATAATAAACTGGGTTGTAAGTATTATAAAGATACCTTCTTGAAGATAAGGGCACTTGGTCTGAGAAGTGCTATTTAATTCTAGTTTGAGCAAACAAGGACATGAATCCGAGTCCTCAAAATATGCAATGCTTTTTCTATTACCATTATACTATATTGCTTCCATTTTTTCTTCAGACATAATTTCACATAGGTGGCATGGGAGATAAATTTCAATGCCATAAATATTAATGGATTGGATTTGTATTCCCAACTGGTTGTGTTTACTCTAAACTTTTCATTTGAACCTGCAAAGGAATCAGAATTTGTATCAAACTGTAAGAGAAACTTCTCAGTTGTTTCTCACAGTCAGTCTCAAGCATACTGAGCAAAATCAGAAATAGTAACATATGATATCTTTATAGAAAGATATGTGCAAGGGCCTACCCCTGTGGCCAAGCAGGCTAAGTTACTACCAGCAATGCCAGTGTCCTCGATCTGAGTGACAGTTTGAGTCTTGGCTGCTCTGCTTCTGATCCAACCCCCGGTGAAAATGCCTAGCAAGGTAGCATGTGACGGTCCACATAGCTCAGCACTTGCCACCCAAAAGAGAGACTCTGATGGAATTCCAGAATCCTTTGTTTGGCCTGTCTCAGACCAGGTTGTAGCCATTTGTGTAGTGAGCCAGTGGATAGAAGATCTCTGTCTTTTAGTGTATTCATCTGACTCTTTCAAGTAAGTAAATGAATCATAAAAAAAGAAAAAAGAAAAAAGTACAAAATGCTATTTTACTCCTAACTTCTCATATTAGAATAAGGGTGCAGGAAATGATGTTGTTTCAACATCAGTAAAACACTGATTGTCAGAGAACATGTTTACTTACCAAGGGGCTGAGGGAGTATTAAAGCCACCCATAGTTAACAATTATCCTCTTCAGATGAATTCAGATGTTACTCTTTTTAGAAATGATTTGTTTATGTTAAAGAAACAATTGAGTTAAAGAACTATTCATTGTTAGCTATATTTGAACTTCATAAATTCCTTTGCAATTTGAAAATGCACAGATTATTTCTGAAGAATGCCAAATAAGTCCCCAGAATAACTAATTGTATTGATGTGTGATTACAATGTATTTTTGTGTCACAATAGATGGTTGTGTTTAAAGAAAAAACCAAACAACCAAAATCTATTAAAGATCAGTAGCCCTATCTGTGAAGATTATGATATACTTTTTAATCCTTGCTCCCAATCCAATACATTTGTCCAATTTCTTCTACCCTTCACGAAGTGGCAATAAAATAAACATGTTTATATAATGCTTTTGTTCAATCTATAAAGGTGCTGGTTATAAATCAATGCTGACCCAAATTATTATAGGCAGATTTAAATATTCAGAACTTCTTTCTTAAATTACAAGTTAACTCAAATATAAATGGAAGGCCATCAGTTAATATCAGCAGCAATGACAAACAGCCCACTTCACTATCATTGCAGCATCTACAAATCAAAGGCATAATGGAATCAGAGAAGTCTAAATCAATTTACGAGAACATTGGTTTAACTCTAGGCAACCCAGTTGTGCTTTTGTACTGCCATGCAATTACCATGATTCTTTGCACATCATATTCCACCTTAAGACATGAATAAAACATTTAAAATTTAATCATGCTCAGCAAAGGTTTACCTACTGTTTGCTATCACATATTCACCAAAACCAACTCCACCATAGTATAGTTAGAATAACCATCACAGAACCTGTCATTTTCAGTCTGCCATGTCAGGATCTGTTTGCAAAACACACTCAAATGTAATTTCATGATTCAATAAGTTGAATGTAAGTCTACTATTAATGGTTTTTCATTTTCTTTTCAATATTACTAATTTCCATTTTCTCACTGGTAGTTATCCTGCCTATTCAAATGTCATTATTTCCTTCTATTGTTATTCAAATGGAGCCTTCTTATTAGGGCCAGTGACACTTTGTATAAGGCTTTGCTTCTTTAACAGTAATAATTCCATTTCTGAAGGAAAATGGAAATGATTGCACGCACAATTCTGAGCTTTCACCTTATGTTAAGTCAACATCCCCCAAAAGGAAGGTTTTAATTTAACCATATCTGTAAAAACCAAAAGGTTTTTATTGGCTACACCTAGGAAGCAAAGAAAATAGCCTTTTCCATACAGGACTTTTTCAGTTCAAAAGAATCCATGAAAGAAGTCCAAACACTACCACGCAGAAACCAACCTCATCGGAAAGACAACCAAAAGCCCTGAGCGGTCCGCAGAAACAGAACAATAAATGTCCTTCGGGATCAGGGAGGAGAGCATTCTCTGGTCCGAGCCTGGCTCCACCTCTGGACCCCCGCCCTCCCTCGCAATGACCATCGGGATAGCTCCGAAAACCCCTCATAGCAAACAATCATACAAACTAAAAAACCTAAAATAAATAGACAAACAACAGAAAGTAGAGCTTTGAATCTGACAGGAAAGAGCTGGCGTGGATTGGCTCATGCCTCGCTGGGTGGGACACAAAAATTAGTTACTCCTCACCATGGTGTTGAGGATTTTCCTGCACACCCCCCCCCCAAAAAAAAATGTTCTGCACCTTAAATGTCGACAAATATCTTGTTAAGAGTTACAAGCCAGTCTAGATTATCCTAAAATCTGCCAAGATCAGTAAAATTATACTTCAACACAACAAATGGCTAAATACTGAAATGAAATAGACACGAGACAGCTGAATGGTACCTTATAGCCATTTTAAGGTATATAGCAGCCGGTCCTGTATATAAACTAAAATTGAAATGTCAATGAGCTAATCATAGGTTGTGGTTAAGAACTTGCTTTTTTTTTTTTTTAACATACTGGTTACTCAAAACCATGTCAATTCCATAATATTGCAAATTGCTGTTGATGTTATATTGGGACTCTTAATTGACTGTGATGATATTCTACCAGCTCTAACTTTGGACCAGAAATGGTCTCCCCAAGAAACTGTTCAACCCATCTGGACAATAAGTAGCTGGACTCTATGCTTGGTATACGTTTGCAAGGAAAGAATCTTGATTGAATTTGAACTGTAATACTGCATCAAGGTGGAGGAATCCACCAGGGGGGAGGGGAGGGAGAGGGGTAGGGGGATTCCCAGAGCCTATGAAACTGTCACATAATGTAAAATAATTAATAAAAAAAAAAGAATCCATGAAACCATTACTCTTATACAACTATGTGTAGAAGATACACTCATACACAAAATTAAACTTTAAATTTCTGGAATCAGATCTTATTCCCCATTTGTGTATACTTCTCCCTTCAAAAACAAACAAAATCCCATACAGTCAAAACGTCACCTACGAATTACATAATTATACAAGTGGAAGGCCCACAACTTTAATTGCCTTTTGTGCTAATGTTATGATTCATGAAAAAGCTACGTTATCAAAACTAGGTCATAGCTCTTAAAAATAAATCTTCATATACTGCAGCAAATTGCATATAACTAACTAGTATATCTCTTACAGGCAATCAGACTTTAAAATTGAACCACTTTTGTACTCTACCAGCATTTTTTTTCTTTACTTTACAGAAACACAGTATTTCCTACTGTTGTAACCTGAGATCTATTCTCCAGTAGAAAAACCAACATAATACCAGCATAAGTTAACATATTATGACACTTTGCATAGGAGCTAAAACTCCTTACATAAGGTGATAACAATCTCCAGGTTACTAGAATGTATTATAAAATGGCATGAAATGTCAACATGACTAGGTACAGAGCCTAGCCATGATGCATGAAGATGAGGTTTGGCATGAAATCCATAGGGCTTGTAAATATTTACCTGCTATTACTGCCATTCTGCAAGAAAGTTAAAAAGAACTTCAGGAGCTTCCAAAGAGTTGCTGAGAAAAGTGTAATTATATGAAACAATTCTGCTGTAAATGTGACCCATCAAGTAATTACAAATGATCAAATCTACTTCAAAAACCCAGTGTTATACACCTTATAAAAAGAAGTCCAAATTCCATAGGAGCATTACAAACATGACCACAGGTGGATCCTGAAACCTTAATAATGACCTCACAGCCATCTCTGTTGGCCTCTATTCCAAAAACGTCCCAGGGAATATCTGCAGAAATATTGACAGATCCTTTACCTAGAGTTACAACCCTCCCTTGCCCCCAATGTGGAACAAGCTGAAGGATCTCACAACTACACAGCAAGATTAAGATATCTTCCTATAACAAGAGAAGTGGAAACATCTGAGTTGAAACATTCAGCAATTATTTTAGAGAAAATATCCATCTCTAAGTAGACAGGCATTACATTTGGGGTTCTAGTTTCCACAACGTTCTAAGTTTGCCATGTGATCTTGGGATAATTACTATAACTCTTGATCTTGTTAAATCTCCCTTGATCTTTCCTGCTCTGAGCAGAGTTTGGAAACAAGGGCAACTTTGGGCACTGTTCTTCTTTAATCAAAAGAAACACAATTTCTAGGCAGCCTCTGGTGATTCTTGCATCCAAAAGTGCTTCTGGTACTCACTGGAAGAAGAGACTGTTTTAAACTCATGGCTATAGTTGAGGTCAAGGATGCAGAGGCTGTACCATCCACAAGCAAGAACATGAACTTAACTTACCTCCAGAGACTTCTATGTTGCTCCTCTAGTTGAGTTAGCAGATGTTCAATGTATTTATTAGAGTCCATGTATTCCTGCACAGAAGACAATTAAAAACTCATGACAACAGTCACCATAATTGTAAGACTCTTGATCCCTGCAAGGAATATTTTTTGATGAGTTAATCCTGGCATCATTCCAAGTTCTAAAGTTCTAAGCTTTATCAGCATAGCTATTTGGGGATAAGTACTTTTCTCCCATATTCTGACCAATGTATCATCATGCCACTGAAATGTTACTGTACTTACATAAAAACATTAATCACACACACACACAACCCTACATTTTAATCATCTACCCTGAGGACCATGTAATCTACTTTATAAAAGTATGTGCAACAAAGTTGTTATAGAGAGCGAAATACGAAAAAAACACAAGGGAGCAGCAATTTTATTTAGCTGTTAAGACACCCATATCCCCTATTATAGTGCCTGGGTTTAATACTCAGTTCTAGCTCATGGGCCCAGTTTCCTGCATTTGCAGACCCTGGGAACCATCAGTAATTGTTCAAGTGATTGGGCACCAGTTTATTGTATGCAGGACTTGACTTTGGTTCTCAAGCTTGGCCTGGGCCAATTCCAGCCATTGCTGTCAGTTTTGGAGTGAACCAGCAAAGGAAGCTCTAGTCTCTCTGTGTATCTGCCTCTCAAAATAAATTAGCAATACAGTTCTTAATTTTACTGATTTTATTGCAATCATTTTTCAATAAAAACACTATGGAATACATCTATACACCCCACATTCACTGCACACTTGGTGCTCACTGATAGACAAATCCATTTTCTGTCCTCTTCACATGGAAACTAGATGGTATATTTTGCTTTTTCCTTAGTCTTAGAATGTATATCTTTGGTTCTAAAGTGACATGAAAGATTAGGCACATTCTGTCTTATGAAAATGTGTACATACATTGATTTCTACAAAGCAAATTTTGAAAAAATATGCCTGAAAAGTGGGGAATTTGTTACATGGGAATCTTACAGAAAAATCCATAGATTATTGCATCTGAATCCTTAGTGATTCTTCAGGATGAAGTTCATATGCACTTCAGGAACAATTGCTAAGCCGTAGCAAATACAAGGGTATTTCAACAAGTTCATGGAAATACGTATTATGAAAACCATCACAATCTCAAGAAAATTCACAGGACAATAAATTTATCTGCTCATTCCATTTACCATTAATTTTTATTGATCAGCCACATGTGTGGTTGTGGTTCTCAACATTCTAATCAAGGCTAAATTTTAGTTTGTAATGCCAAACATGATCAGAAGTTTTAATTCTCAAATATATTCAGCTGAAAATCTTGAGACTTTATTTTTCAGTAGAAACAGGTCTCAAACTCATTCATACATTCTTCATTTGACTTTTATTCTCAATTTCACAGGTACAGTACTATGAGAAGGCTTTGGCCTCCAGAAGCTTACAATCTGTCATGAGAAACATAAGACATCAATCTCACATTTCAGATCCATTACATGCTAGGAAGGAAACGGGTGATGGCAAAGTGATAAATAAGGGAGGTGGCTACTTCCCCTGAAGTCACTCAGAGAGAACCCTGAGGCGGTGATGTCTAAACTCAGAGAGAGTGGCAATGGAGGCCACAGGGAGATAAAGGGTCAGATATAGGCAGGCAAAAGAAGCAGGATCTGCAAAAGCACCAAGATTACTCTCAAAAGGAAGACAAGGAAGCCAATGGGGAACAGCAATGCTAGCGAGTGGAGTCTAAATTGAAGTAAGAGAGTTAGGCAGACAACAAATCACATGCAAGCCTTGGAAGTCAGTTTGGATTAAAGTCAGTTAGTGGATTTGACACTTTGTTTATTCTTATTTGCTCAAGTCAGATGCTGAAGTTGAAACCCATAATGATGACATGCACAATCTTTGGATGAAAGACACTGAGGCACAAATTCAGGTTTAGATTTTCCCCCTAGGCAAATTATTTAATCTCTAAGCCTTGATTTCTTCATCAGAACAATGATAATCCTCAACAGGTGTGGAAGTGTTAGAAAGATTATATAGTGTAATCAAGTGTATCACATCATGTATGCCAAATAGTAAGAGTAATCTTTTTCAGAACATGATTCAGAAAATTGAACCTGGCCTATCACTGCATTTTTAGTTTTTATCTTGGGGTGGCTCTCTCAGCACAATTGTGCTTCAGAGAAGAGCATATAATAGAATTAAAATATAATTTTAATGCACAATTAAAATCCCTTAACAGCAGATTTGTGGTTCTGCCTGTCCGGTTCAGAATCTGACCATTCCAAGAAGAGAAGATATAAAAGCTCAAAATGTGCAATTAATAAACCCAGCCTTTTTTCTTTTTCTATACAGAAAGGCAAGAATGCAGTCTGTAATGCAAAATGCTTACAAAAAGAGAAAAGCAGGTTAGCACATTGTCAATTGCACAAGAATAGTTAGGAAAATCAGCAGGTAAGCCACAGTGCAGAGATGGAACAGAGTTGGCTAGTGTTCATCCTTTGAAGCTGGGAGCTCTTTCCAGCATAATGTCCCCAACACTGCCAGCACCAAGGGGTGGAGCCAGTATTACCTGTGAACTGCAGACATGTCTACTCTGATGTGAAATGGAGGGAGAACAGTGACACTGATCTGGTCACATGGATTCAAATCTACTTTTCAGTGTCTGAATCAAATTCCCAACCTAGGGAGTTGCATACTCACTAACACTTCTCTCACATCTGTGGCATTAGCACTTAGTATGTGAATAATGCAATTAATGAAGACCAACCAAACCTTACTGTAATCTAGAAATCTGTGATCTAAAAATCCTCCAATTTTACTGATGTTCATTTTTGGCATCTGTAACATGTCATCTACAAAAAAACCACCATTTTCCCAAGCTTGCTTCATCCAGCACATCTCATTCAGGGCAAAAATATTATTAAAACCTAGTCTATTTTTTCTAGTAATTACAAAACTCAAATTAAGTGTAATAACAGAAGATATGATGAAAATACATGTAGTCTCATGCAGGGCAAATTTAATCTAGCAAAATTAAGATAATGTATAAAGATGAAAATCAATAAAGATCAACACAAAGTTAGAAAATTTAGGTTTGTCCAACAATTATGTCTTTTGAGCATGTGAACATATTGTAACAAACATTAAATAAGGGATAATTAAAGAAACATTTTAGGAAAGCAAAAAGGATTTCATTCTATGAAAGTTCATGTATTTCAGATAGCATCAATGGAAAACAACCACACATCCACTTGTTTAAGAATTGAATATTAAAAAATGAAAACAATAAAAGGCTATAGGCATGCAGACATTTTTAACCAGAAATCAAAATAGATCCACTCTAGCACTTCTATCAATGCCAAATCCCCAAACCATCATTGAAATTACAGTCATAAATTATAAGCAGTATCCAGTTAGTCAGTTCCTGTCTCAGAGAGACAGAAAGACAATCTCAGATATGCATGGTTCAAAAATTTAACAAATATTTCTTTAATGGAAAATATGCATGAGAATTCAAATATGTCTGATAAATTTCTAACACATGAATGAAAACTGTATACCTAATTTTACATTAATGTGTATGGACACATTCCACACCCGAACCCTGAATAAGAAAAATGGAATTCATAATGTATAGGAAAGCTTCAAAGGATGTTAAGACAAATGTAAGTTATAAACGAACATAAAACCCTAGGCAGAAAGTTTATAATATTATGTATCTTTGTGATTCCCAGAGCAATGCCAGGAATCAAGTGAAGGAGAAGGATGCATAAGTCTTTCTGTACAGAGGACAAAATTTACTCTTCCATTATCAATGATTTAAAGAGGCTTAAATATAAGGGTATGACTTAAGATAATGTACATGTTCTACAAATTTAAAGATTTATTTATTTAAAAGGCATACTTACAGGAAAATATAGAGAGGGAAAAAGGACCTGCCATCTGCTACTTCACTCCCCAGTGACCACAAAGGCCAGAGCCAGGTCAGGCCAAACACAGGAGCTTCACCCAGGTCTCACACTGGAATATGGAAGCCACAGCACTTGGACCACGTTCAACTGCTTTCACAGGTGCATTAGTGGAAAGCTAAATAAGAAGTGGAAGAGCCTAGAACTGTGCTCATATGAGGTGCTGGTATTTCAAAGGGCAGCTTAACCCGTTAGGCCACAATCCCAGCCCCTATTTGACCTTTAAACAAAGTCTTCATGCAGTTGGAGAAAGCTACATGGTGATGTATGCTGTAAATTCAAAATGCCTTTCAATTTACATGTTTAATATCTATAAAGTATACATAGAAAGTAATCAGATGAAAGTTAATGATGGTCATCAAAATTTTATTGTTTCTGACGATATGAAAACCTGGATGTGTATAAAACATTCAAAACAGTACATGGCATATAGTAAAATGGGTTTGTTTTTCTGTATATTTTAGTTACAAGATGTCATATGTTCAGATCTTACTACACAAATTTTAAAAGTGATTTAGAAATGTATAACCCCAGAAACTATTTACAAAATTTCATAACAATTATGTTCCAGAAGACTAGATGCAAAATAGATACAATTTTTCTTGTATTATTCTGGGGATAAGTTGGTGTTGCTACCTGCCCTTGTCAGTGTTGGATAAAAACATTTCCAGGTTAGAACTGGGGACAATAGGCCTGGCACAGTAGCCTAGCAGCTAAAATCCTCTCTTTGCACTGCAGGATCCCATATGGGCGTTGGGATCCCATATGGGCGCCAGTTCATATCCCAGTGGTCCCGCTTCCCATCCAGGTCCCTGCTTGTGACCTGGGAAAGCAATAGAGGATGGTTCAAAGCCTTGAGATCCTGTACCCACATGGGAGACCTGGAAGAGGTTCTTGGCTCCTAGCTTCACATCAGCTCAGTTCCAGCTGTTGCGGTCACTTGAGGAGTGAATCAATGGACAAAGACTTCCTCTCTGTCTCTCCTCTCTGTATATCTGACTTTCCAATAAAAATAAAATATTTTTTAAAAAAAAGAATTGGGGACATTGATTTACACATATTTGTGGAATTAAAACATTTTTTCTACACATGTACAGCATGAAAAAACATTTTGCTCTTTGGTTAAAACTTACACAAATCAGGATCATTTTAGAGATATATTTCAGCAAGTTTGCCTCCCATTCATTTTAATGTAAATATTTCAGAGAGATTAGGATGAAATATTTAAAGTGATTAGAGGTTTACAGACATACTAAATGTTGCATATCTATGTAAGAGGAGCCCATTTAATTCAAACCTCTTTTTGTTTCTACTAGGTCAATTTTGGAAGAGTCCTATTTCAAATGAATTTCAGTAAGAGGGTCTTATGTACCGCTCTCTTTAAGTGGAATTTAAATATAGTTTATCAAAGCTCACAGAGATCCAAGATTGCTCCCAAAAATCTTTATATTATAATCAGCATAATTTCAAGCTTTTGAAAACTTGCCAGCAGTTTTGCAATACTTAATATAGAATCCCCAACTCACCCTTGGTGAAAGATGTACCATGGAGGCCAGAGGTTCAAATGAACAGAAATATCATTAGGTACAGGAATTTCTACAATTAGGAAATAACCACCATAACAAGTAATGCTGCTCTCAAAAATTATTTTGTGTTTTAATGAAAAGATACATCTGCACAGTGAAAGTAAACAACCAAAATGTACCCACTGAGGTAACTGCACATACTTGATCAGCATACTTTTCCTATGTCAACACAACAATTTCATTCTTATAATGAACTGTTTTAAATATGAAACACCATAAGATCAACCTAAAAACTCTATAATATATATTAATAACATATACCATATATTATTAAGTGCTATATTTTTATATATTTGTATATATAATGATTTCATCTTTTTCTTGAAGACTGTTTTCCACAACACTTGTCATTTTAAGTTACATGCTCTTTTTCCCCAGTATTCTTTGCAAATGACTCTACCTTGAACACTGAAATCCCAGTCATTTTTATTACTGCTTCTGGCTGTTTTTCTATCAAGGTTAACATTTTAACCCAGGCCCTCTTTTACTTGTCAGAGGATTCCATCAATTGCTAAGTTTGAAGCCATCAGCAAGAAGCTAGACACAAAAATATTTATCTCCATGCCAGATCACCCGTCAGACATCTAATCCCACCATGTGGCTGTTTGCCACACAGGTCCTTTCAGATAAGCTGCACAACCTATAAAGTACCTCTCCCTTTTTGTAACTTCCAATAGCTACAACAGCACTTAAGATATCACAGAAGTGTGCAACACATGAATGAGTGAATATATTAGCTCTATGTAGTGAGTCTGATCACAAGAGAATCTGGCATCAAGTGACAAGTGTGGTCTTCCAAAACTGGTTTTTAATTTCAAAGATTATAACGATCATAAAATCAGAAGGCAGCTAAGACAATACATCAGAAATCAAGTGCTTTGCCCCAACCACTCTGCACAAGGCTCAGCACACATGACACATGCAGAGTTTTCCTTTTATACCAGCTCAACTCTCAGTGTCCTGTAATTTAATTCAACTCTGACACTATCTTCTTGAGACAATGCGAGATTCCGCCAGCCTGAGGATTCAGTCGTTTAAGACAGTCCACAATTTCAGGGGTCCAGCGCGGTAGCGTAGTAACTAAAGTCCTTGCCTTGCACATGTCGGGATCTCACATGGGCGCCAGTTCTACTCCCGGCCACCTGCTTCCCATACAGCTCCCTGCTTGTGGCCTGGGAAAGCAGTCGAGGATGGCGCAAAGCTTTGGGACACTGCACCCGTGTAGGAGACCCGGAAGAGGCTCCTGGTTCCTAGCTCCTAGCCCCTGGATTCAGATCAGCTCAGCTTTGGCTGTTGTGGCCACCTGGGCAGTGAATCAGCAGATGGAAGATCTTCCCTTGCTGTCTTTCCTCCTCTCTATATGGCTGAATTTTCAATAAAAATAAATAAATCTGAAAAAAAGAAAGTCTCCAACTTCAGATGCCAATCACAAAATGTGGGCTGCCACCTGTATCTCTGGCTTGGTCGTCAGACAGAGTTCCTCCACCAGCTCCTCTTTAGATGTGCGAAACACTTAAGCTTATCCATTTATTATAGTATTACAAAGGTAAGCTACATACAAAAAGGACATGGAATTGCCATGTGTTCTCATGACATATCACTTCTGAGGAGCTGTCATGTGATTGCTATTTGGAAGCTGCTCAGACAGTCCTTCAGATTTTTATGGAAGGCTCATTATATAGGCATCATTGATCACATCATTGGAGCACGGGTATCTCTAGAGGGTGGTGGCAAGAAACTCAAAAGTTTCAACACTTTAATCACATGGTTAGTTCCCCTAGTAAATGTCTTCTATTGTGAGCACACCAACAATGATCTCAGTGGAACGAAACATGCTCCTATCACTCAGGCAATTTCAAGGGATGCAAGAGTTCTCTGCCAGGATCCAGGAGTCAAAATGTACATGCTAGAACGAAAGATTTCCCCCTCCAAAGCTTTCAATAGCTAAGTGCCAGGAAGTGAAGTACAGAAGTCAAATATGTAGTTCTTGTTTTACCAAACTAATATTTTCCACAATTGCTCTATACTCATGTTTTCAATCTATTGTCACAAACCAGAAACAGAACCCCACATACAAGCTTTTAACAATATAAAAAATCAACATGTAATTCTAATCTTGTAATCCTGAGGAAGATTTAGATTCACTGCTCATCTGTGGCATGCTAGGTATACTAGCTGTCAAGTCGTTGAACACAGTACAAACAGTCAACCCAAGCTTGTTATCCAACAGATGGGTAACTGATTACATTGTGATTAGTAGATTTGGTCAGGTGGAAACATCCCTAAAGCTTGTCATGTGTGAAAATTCCATCTCACTGAATAAACAGTGACAGAACGCAGGCCATCAAGGTAGAAGATGAAAGCAATCCCAACTATGACAGCTCAGCAGACCTTTCTTATAAAAGAAATCTCAGTTAGGAAAATGCTACACTGTCCCTCCCCAATCAGCTCTTACCGCTCATTCTTTTGAAGAATATCTTTCACTGAAATAGATTTACTTGTCTCCGAAGCTACAAAGGATAAATATGTAACTAAGTTCAAGCCAATGAGATGAGAGTAAAAACTGTAGCTGCAATATCCAGGAAATCCTCCAGCTGAAGATAAGCTGCTGGCCTGTTATGTGTTCCTCCTTTGGCTGCAAGCAGTGACAGAACCCACATCAAAGCTGCCACTTGCCTACTGCTCATCCCCTTTCTGCCTTCTTTTGGACACTTAACATGAAAAGAAAAACCTCTGGAAGCACTGTGCTTTGGAGCCTCCTTGTTAGAGTAACTTAACTTGTATGTATCGGCATAGTAAACATACGTAGCTAATACCTACGAGTTTTATTCATCGAGGTAGTTCATGCTCGTCATAATCTTCCAAAGCCTTTTGTCACACACTTACACCTGATCTTTGCATCATCTGAGGCATGGGTGCTGTTAAAATGGAGGAGACTCAGATGACCTTTAAGTGATTTGGCCAGGGTCAATGACAGATCTCATAAAGTTTCTTTTCAGTCAGTTCACATTGTCTTTTACCCAAGGAGTGCCTTTACCAACTTAACTGCCCTTAATGTGAATTTTATGCTGGCAAGATAGAAACAAGTTGCAGCATGATCCCCTCCAGTATGGTACTCCCCACTCATTCGGAGGGAAATATAGTATGCCAAGAAGTCACTTTCGAGTTCATACCAATCACATAGCTTCTTAAGTTTGGCTTTGGTTTTTCTGACCTAAATAAATAAGGATGAGGAAAGAAATGTTCTCATGCTTACTGCCCTGTTCTAATAAATGAATCTATACGCAAGCCAACACCTTTTAATCATAGTAGACAATGATGGTGCAGTAATAGTGAATATTTTGTTGGTTCTCTTTATTTTCATGAACATACATATATTAAGCACATTAGACACAAGCGTACATAGGTTGATGCATTTTCTTGTATTAGACAAGAATGGCAAGTATTCCACTTGGTTTTATGTAAAAAAGAAATGACTAGCGAATTACTAAGCAGCTTACATTATTTTCTTGTGTATTATTTTTATAGCAGTTTAAGAGGTAAATGTATATTGGCCAAATGAAGGAAATCATTTGAGTCAAAATTGATGCTTTTTATTTTTTGTGTGTTCTTTCTCCTGAAATAGAAATGAGAGATTCAGTGTGTTTGAGAGTGCTGATAATCAGTAATATATTATTCCTCTGCACGACAGTAGACGCTTACATTTGAAAAAGTCTCCATAAAAAATCTGCCGTGGCTTCCCAGTCCTCATTTCAACCTGACTTCTGTTTTGATGGAGAAATGTCAACACAGTCTGACAAAAGTCAAAACCTTCAGTTGAATTCTCAGCCAGCTTAGGAAGAATCTGGCCACAAAATGTTCGAATGCAAATCCAAGCACCAATATTACATCAAACCCCAGAAAAACATGACATATGGATCAACTGCTTCAATATACTGTACTTTCACACATGTTCTTCCTCACAAATATTGAACCACACAATGCCCTTTTATCAATAGGTTTATCATGGTCCTGAGACTTGTGTTAACAGTGATCTTAAAATGTTTGTTCAGTTATGTCATATTTTCTTCTAGCATTACTCCCTAGAGCTGTGCAGAGACTCTGGGAAAGTTAGAGCTTTTACCTTTCCTGAACACACCATGATATAAACTCCCTACAGTTCCAGTATCTGTAAATGACATGGCATGCAAATGGCAAATCATCCAGAAAAAAAGGACACTCAATATTATTCAGTATTAGCCACTGTTACAGCTTTAAGATATTTCTAAAGACTGGTTTCCATCACTCAGGGAATGTAGCACATTTGTTTCTTTCTTCCTACTAATGCATTCTATCTGTTCATTGGAATCATTTGGCACACTGGCTCTCATCCTGCGGGCTGAGAGTAAAAGAGATTCCCTTACAGATTAGCCCTATGTCCATCCACTGTACTCCTAAGAGTAAATAAGATCAACATAAACATCAATTTCCCTATTTTAGAAGTTTTAAGTGCCAGGCATTCCTGTACAGGTTGAGGAAATATACCCTCAGCACAATGCATACACATCTACCTTCACTTGATCTTAGCCAAAAGGCTGAGAAGCGATACATCTGCCTTCAGAAAGATTATTTGTACAGGCCACAGGCAAAATTAGTGGAGATAAATATTACTTGAAAAATGTGCACTGAGAGCAGTGAAAGAGGCCTTAAGTAGAACGTGGCGTTTCAGCAACATGTAAAGGCAATGAGGAAACTTATCCTGACTGAATGTTATGGGAGACTCCTTGCAGGCACAAGAGGAAAAGACTTGCATACCAGAGTGTGCCAGGAACAGCACCAAAGTGAGTACGGCTGGAAGTCAGAGACAGGAGAGTGGGTGAGGAGAAAACATTCCTGTGGTCTCACAGCCCTTCGAAGGACTATGTCTGTCCTTTACAGTGAAGGCCACAATCACAGGCAGATAAGACTTGCAGAATGAAACAGGCTCAAGTTCTTCAAACCTGGCTGCTGTTGACTGCAGGAAGGGAGAGCGACAGTAGCACAAGCACAAAACCTACTAGAGGAATTCGCAAAGGATGATCATTTTGACTAGAGCAGACAGTCGTCCTGCTAAGTTGTTGGTTTTAAGATATGAAGACAGGGCCAGGTGCTGTGGCCTAGCGGCTAAAGTCCTCACCTTAAATGCACCAGGGTCCCATATGGGCACCAGTTCCAATCCCAGCAGTCTCTCTTCCCATCCAGCTCTCTGCTTGTGGCTTAGGAAAGCTGTCAAGGATGGCCAGAAGCCTTGAGACTCTGCACCTGTGTGGGAGGCCTGGAGGAAGTTCCTGGCTCCTGGCTTCGGATCGGCACCGCACCGGCCGTTGCGGTCACTTGGGGAGTGAATCATTGGATGGAAGATCTTCCTCTTTGTCTCTCCTTCTCTCTGTATATCTGACTTAGCAATAAAAATGAATAAATCTTTAAAAAAGAGAAAGATATGGAGACAATTGACAATTTACTGATGGACTGATCAAAGTATGGGAAAAAATCACAAATGATGTTTATTTCCTGTCCTATGCTTTTAGATCTTGTGATAGTTCCTAACAAGAGAAAATTGCAAGAAATGGTAAGTTGTTCACCTGTGGCAGTGAAATTCAAGATCCCTGAAGTATATGACAGAATACATGTTGACAAGGCTCCTAGGTTCAGGAATTTGAATAGTAGTATGTATGGGTAATGTCAAACCAGACCACTGAAAGACGGAACACTGATTAAAAAAAAGAAAACAAAGAAAAAACAACTCAGCACTTGCAGAAGCAGAAAGCAAATAAAGGAGAAACAACCAGGGAGAATCACGAGAGATTTTAGTTCCAGGAAAGTGGTTAGATCCAGTCCATCCAGGCTCAAGTGAAACAGGCACCAAAACTGATCACCAGATGTTCTAGTACAGAGGCCATTATTGGCTTCATACAAGCAAGTTTGGCAGATCAAGTCCTCCAAATACCTAGGGGGATGAGATTAGAATATAATTCCAGGGTCAGAGAAAGAAAGAAAGAAAGTAGAAACAAAGCATTATAGAAAGCATCATGTGATTCTTAAGGCAAGGTGAGTGGCCAACATTCTGCTACAATGGGTTAAATTTCTGCCTATGATGCCGGCATCCCATATCAGTGTCAAAGCAGTTTCTGGCTGACTTATTTCTCATCCAGCTCCCTGCCTACATGCCTGAGAAAACAGAATATGGCAAAAGTGTTTGAGCCCTCATTCCCACATGGAGACCCAGAGAAGGTTACATTCTCTTTGTATCACTCTAGCTCAGCTTCTTCCACGCCCAACATCCTACCATTGCAGTCATTTGGGGAGCAAACCAGAAGATTAAAGATTTCTCTTTCCCTCTCTCTGTTACTCAACCTTCAAATGTATAAATATATTACATCATATAAAATATATTTTAATATGTAATATAAATATCTATTTAATATAATATAAATATATTTAATACAAATAAATATATAATATACAATATATAAATATATTATACAATATATAGATACATAATATATTATATATTAAATATGTATAGAATATATAGATATATTCAAGACATAATGAGGGAAACTGGGAAGATGGCAGAATTCAAATCCCATCCTAGAGATTCTGGTTTCATATGCCTAAGAATGAGCCTGGCCCCAGAGGACTAACTTTCACATGAAACTGCAAGAAAGTACTGCTGGTTCTCTCCAGGGAACCACTGTGGGGTATCTTCTCCCATAATGGGCAGGGGGAGGGGGAGGTTCCATTTCTAGACATCTAATGTGTCAAGAGACACCACCCACCCCTACTGTTCAGCAAATCAAGCCTTTCCCTGAAACATTGATATGCAGAGGCAATGTCATTAGAGAATTAGATGATTCTATCCATGATGGATTCAAGAACTCTTAGGAAAACTAGAGGTGGCCATCACCAAAGATGCTTTAAGCCCCGAAGGACAATCAGGAGGTGGAGGTTCCATTTCTAGACATCTAATGTGTCAAGAGACACCACCCACCCCTACTGTTCAGCAAATCAAGCCTTTCCCTGAAACACTGATATGCAGAGGCAATGTCATTAGAGAATTAGATGATTCTATCCATGATGGATTCAAGAACTCTTAGGAAAACTAGAGGTGGCCATCACCAAAGATGCTTTAAGCCCCGAAGGACAATCACAAAATGCAGATTTCTTTTGTGTTCATGTTCAGCCTTCAGAATCTTCCCTGGAGATACAATTTTCTTCATGAAAGGAATTATGAATGTATGCACTAACACACAAATTGTGCGTGGATTTTTATCTTCCAAGCCAGATTGCAATATTGGATTTGAGGAATTAGCCAAGTTGCCTGCTACACCACATTTTTCACTTGCAGGCACTAATACATCATATTCGAGGAGGAGACATTGGCCTGGAGTGCAGATGATTGCCTATGGGTGGACTGGGGTACCACTGAGGATTAGAGCATGTTGGTATCTTTCTTTTTATGATTAGAATGTGGAAACAAAAGCCATCGCCTGCTACAAGTTCTCCTTGCTCTCATTTTGCTGCAAGCTATTGTTTCTATTAAATGTTAAAACACACTTAAAACTACTATTGTTTCTAAGTGTTAAAACACCTTTCATTTTTTTTTTGAAGACTCCAGCTCTGCCTTATTGAAGTTTCTACAAGAGAAAGGCATAGATAACCATGACTGACCAACACCTTTTCCCCCTCTCACCTCAAGCTGGACTCCAGGTTAACATCCAATAATGTGTTACAGGAGATAAAAGGTATCCCTTTATCACACATCTGTCAGAAAATAATGGAATATCTGAAGATATGTCACCATTGAGCAACTTTTCTGATGGAACATTCTATAAGGTGTATGTGCTTACACATTGAATAAATCTGTATTGTCCTTTATCTTCAAAGTAGAAAAAAAGTTTAGGAAAAACCTTGGCAGTAAAGAAGTTGGAATCTGACAAAAGCAACGAGGAAGTGCACACACACACACACACACACACACACACCCCACCTACCACAAACCACAAATTCCTTAGAAAACACTACCCAGATAAAGCCTCATCCAGAATAATCCCAAAATCAAATGGGACATTAAAAGTAGACAGGATCTCTTGGTTAGCAGTCTGTGTGACTCATTTAGATGTTGGCCAACAGCCTCCCCAAACATACTAAAGAATAGATAGCAAAGGGACTTGAACACAATATAACAAATATTCTGAGAATCGGGCCCAGCATAATAGCCTAGTGGCTAAATCCTTGCCTTGTATGCACTGGGATCCATTGTAGGCACCAGTTTCTGTCTTGGCTACTCCACTTCCCATCTAGCTCCTGCTTGTGGCCCGTCAAAGCAGTGTGGGATGTTCCATAGGCTCAGGACCCTGCACCCTGATAGCAGTCCCAGAAGAAGCTCCTGGATCCTAGCTTTGGACTGGTGCAGCTCCAGCCATTGTGGCCACTTAAGGGAGTGAATCAGCAAATGGGTCTTCTTGTCTGTCTTTCCTTCTCTCTGTAAATCTGCCTTTCCAATAAAACATAATAAAAAATAAATGTTTAAAAATATTGTGAGGATTAATCTTATTCCTGAAAAAGATGTGTCACAAGACTAGGGTGAAGTATTGGGATCTGTGTCAGAGAAGAAAATTAGACATGAGTTTGAATTATCTGCAAGCTTATTCATTAGACCTGTCTCTTCTCCCAGGACTGACATTGTAGAAGCTTCCAGTATAGTGTGCAAAGGCCTACATCATACCTCAGCTGTGTCAAACTTATTGCTAAAGACACTTATCCAAGAGGAGGTGAGCCCCACAGAAAAGTGCCAAGCTCCCAAGGGCTGGCTACTAGGTATATTGATACGGTTCTCTCTATTCACACCACATGGAACAAGCACATTAGCAAAATCAGACATGTTTGGATACCACCCTTTATTTTTACATCTTTAAATTTTATCATGAAAACACCAGGTAGGAACTAAAAGGGTAGGGAGATAAGGGTAAGAACTGACAATGGTCTTCTGGCTCCAGAGAAGGAATAACCTATCGCAGGACTGTGTGGTGTTTTCAGAGCAATGTGTACCTAAAGCCTGTGATCTTCACAAGCTCTTCTGTGAAGGGAAAATAAGGAACAGGCTAACAGTGGGAAGTAGGCAACCCTGATGCTACCAGCCGTTCTCTCCTTCAACTTGACCTCTAAAGAACTGAAGTCTCCACTTTACTTCATGGCCTGATCACAGGAAGAAACACGTTTAGGAAATACATGAGCACAAACGGCAACTTTGATCACACAGCAGTTTATCATAGTTTTGAACATGTAAAGGGCTTTCAAAAGAAGATACCCAATTAAACCAGCTAACATTTCTCCCTCCCCACCCCACATAAGTACTAAAACTAAATATGTTTTCTAGCATCTTACACTCTTAACCCTAGCATGTTATACATAAATTAACCTGTGATTATTCTCAGACAGGCCCCAAATGTCTTTTAGAAAATATTTTAATTGGCAATAACCTGGCAGGTGGACACATGCTGAAACAGAAAGGCTTGTTTTCTTGTTGGAAAGTTAATTGGAAAGTTATTTTGCTGTGACAGTAAGTCTAAATCAGAAGGTTTGCTCTTAAAAAATTAATATGTGATGAAACATGGTTTAAGAATCCTTTAACTACCCTATTGGAAAATGCAGACAAGCAAATTGTGACAGAGACATTGTGTCTAGTCCTTGTCTCTCTGCCAGTTCATCTGTGGGAAGGAAGCCATGCTGTAATGCAGCACCTCATCACTTTCAAACCTGACTCCCTGCTAGCAAAACCCACAGGAGACAGCCTGAGGTCACCCAAGCAGCACCCTTAACCTCAACCAAACACCTGCTTCAGAAAAAGCCACATCCTTCTGAATAACTCAGATTTACTTCACTCGTTTTCTGAATAGGATCTCCTAACCAGCACCATTAGTACTAACCACTAATCCATCAGTCCTGCCTACTGATTTCTAAGCTTCCCCCAGACCCACTAATGTTTGGGGACAGAGGCACCCCACAGCCAGTGTTTTCAGAAAGCCCTCCAAGGGATTCTGATCTTTGTCAACTTAGAGAACCAGTATTCAGAAAATGAGCAATAAATCAACCCATTAGCACAGTTATTCATTCTCTGTGCAATTACTCTACTCACTGTTTAAGATTAGTCAGCTGAAGTTAGTTTCTTGAGTTGCTATCCACAGTAACAATTCAGTTTTTTTCAAAACCTATTTTAAGGATAGGGTTTGGAGAAATCATTAAATGATACACTTTCTTGCACAAGTTAAAGTTTAATTAAAAAATGCAAAATGAGCAACAAACTGCTGTGAAGCCCACCATTTGTACTAACGATAAAGGTTCCATTTTAAAAGTAGCATGGTAGCAAGACCCATGACAAATGATACAGTTGTACCTGCCCTGTTACTTTATTTTCTTAAGAAAAAAGATTTATTTATCTTTATCAGAAAGACAGATTTACAGAGAGAAGCAGCAGAAAGATAAGGTCTTCCATCTGCTGGTTCATCCCTCAAATAGTTACAACAGCCAGAGCCCTAAATTAGGTGCTTCTACTGGGTCTTTCATGTGGTACAGAGACCCCAGGCCACAAACAGGGAGCTGGATTGGAAGTGCAACAGCTGGGACATGAACTGGTGCCCGTACGGGATGAAATGCTTACAGGCAGAGGATTAGTCAATTGACCTATCACATGGGTCACAGTTACTTCATCTTTTTAAATGCATGTCCTCTCAAAGCCTCAATAGGTGAAACCAGTCCATGGATGGTCTAAAGCATCATTTGTGATCCAAAGAGACACCTAAGTTCAGGTAAGTGCCCTGTGTGGAACGATCACACAGACAGGAACTCCTTTTTCAAACACATGTATTTGAGGTAGCTGACTTAATTTTCCAGTGGATGATAACTACTCCAATCCTTATTTTTGATGAAGATCAGTCACATTCATACAAGGCGAATGTGTTAAATCAATTTAGGAAGGCAATTGCCTATGATGAGGTTGTTAATGAGTGCATGGAACATTGGGAAATTTATGCAAATATTTGGGCAAATTTGTTCCCGGTATGCAAATGTCACATAATTAGTTATATTTTTTCATGCAAAATTAAGTTTGCTATAATAAGGAATCATACTCAAGAATAAGTCTAGTTAACATGAAAGAACTTCCATTTTTATGACTGAAAGGCTGCAAATTGAGGGTAAACTGCAGGTGAATCCAATTCCAGACCATGGAATTGTTATTCATTCAAGTCAAATGAAATCAAAGACAGCAAGAGGCCGGAGGGTTCTCTGATTCTGGGAAGCGTTGACTCAGATAAAAACAGACAGAAACACTTGGAACATTTCCTAAGGATTTTTCAGCTATCATTAACCAGAATGACTTTCAGCCTCTTTTTAGGAAGGACTCTGTGCTATCATTTAATATTTAGGATAAAATAAAGCCAAACTTGTATTTCAGGGTTGTCTTAAACATTTGATTACCATTCAGAACCTGCCCAACCCAGGCTGACAAACAGCAGATAACTGGGACTTGTACCATGTTGGCTGTCCCCAACTCCGAAAACCCACGTTAGTAGCTCACTGGACTTCTTTTTGCTGGCAAAGTTCTGTTTGGACTACTTGCTGGAAAATTATACTCTAAATGTCTCCTGGCAGCTGAATGATAGCTCAGTCCTGTTTGCCTGGGATAAGGATGCTTTTAAGAATATTCAACTCTCAGTTCTAACACCAAAGAAATTGTGGATAAACCTGGACAAGCTAGCTGGGTGCTTCACCATGACGACACTTCCTAACTCCCCACCTATTCACCTACACATCATGGGGCTTCAGTTTCTCTCAATAGGCTGTGAATTCCTTACTGGTAGTGGGCTCAGCCTTGAACTGTTCTGCTCCTGAGAAGCTCATGCCTTTTTGCTTGTCCACAAAAAGAAGTGCATACTTTTTCCACTATGTCTGGCTACTCTTCAAGGGCTTCTTTTGTCTCAAGTAGACTGCCCTGTAACGAATGGCTTACTACCTGTCTGAGAACTCACTCTCAGTGGGCTTCTGCTGTCACTACTGCCACTCCAATTGAGATGCCCATAGATCAGCTGCATCCCAGTCATGTTGCCAGCACTCAATACTTATCTAAGCTCAGTCCTTCTTGGTACCTTGCAGAGGTCAGGTGCAGACACGTTCTTGGTTTACCCCAGTTTACGCTAGCTCAATACCTAGGCACAGGTTTATGGAAGTATAGGAGGACTTTAATCTGTTTGAAAGGAATGCTATTGTTTGTACCATCTCCTAATGGATCAGAAAGCCCTGAGAAGCGCTTTTCCTCCATTACTTTTAGGCATAGAATAAAACTACAAGGTTTTAGTAGGAATGGTTTTAGCATGAAGAAAAGCTCAAAGCAGTACTAAAACAAGGGATAAACTTCAGTGTTGAAATACCACATCTATTCCCTATTTTAAATAGAGAAAAGAGACAGTTGCTGTTTTGTAAAATAAGACAATAGGAAGGAATGAAATAAGGACAACATCTACCCAAACATGAAGACATCTGGCAGCCTGTTCAGAACACCCAAGTTTTTTGGTTTCATTAGCTTAGTTGCCCTGTTCATGCTACAACCTAAGCTGATAACTGAGTTTTCTCTTGTCACATGTGATGTCTTAACCACTCTCCCCACTATTTAACCTACACTGAAAGACAAAATAAAACAAAATGATAACTAAATCAACTGCCATTTCACTTTAACTTGCCAGTTAACACTATTATATTATAGCTTCAGCTTAGTCTAACAGTAACCATAGCCAACTTAAAGTATTCATGCAACTTGATCCATATAACAATTATGTTGAAGATTTCCGTGTGTCTATTTCTTCATCTCAATTTGTAAAGTATCATCCCCTCATTCACTTTCTAAAACCCATTTTATATATACAATGTTTACTTAGCAGAAAGTCAATATATTTGATTAAATAGGCATAGTCCTAATCTGTAAGAACACCAGTAGTTAAATCAAATATTTTAGTACCCACTATGCAAATATTGCTCTGCTAAAGACATAACCATCCACCTCAGAGAATGGAGGGAAAAAAAGGCAGAGGTACTGAAATCACATCCAATAAAATATGTTGACAATCTTTTTACTGTCAAAGACAGGTTTTTACGGCCAAAGACACATTTTAAAAAAAAAAAAGATGCTTCTTTGAGCTTGTGGAAAAATCATTTACCAACTCATTACATTTTACACAGCCCTCTACCTTGCACACTCTGTCATGTAACCTAATTAGATTTTACAACATACCAATAAAACAAGTATTTCTATCTCCATTTCACTGATGGGCAACCAGGACTCATGGGCTTCCAGGAACAATATTTCAGCTAGTCATTGGAAACAAAAAGTTGCTTTCAAAAATTGGAAATTACCTTTTTTCTAGGAGTTTTCCCTACTTATATGGAAAGTTTCTAAAAATTGCATTGAGAATTTGTTCTGGGATAAGACTGCAAAATACGCACACATGGGCCAAGTGGGCCTTCAGTCCTCCTAATCCTTTTCCTCTCTTACAGAAGAAGCTAAAGCCAGACCCCTAATCACCCAAATTAGCAAGTTAAAGTAGCACCTGAAGTTGGGTCCCACTGCAGAACTTCTGATCTGGTACATCTAGGGAAAGAACTCAGAGCTGCCATTTATTTATGAAGACTTCTTTATCTTTATTGAAACGGCAGATTTACAGAGAGAAGAGACAGAAAGAAAGATCTTCTATCTGCTGGTTCACCCCCTAAATGGCCATAATAGCTGGAGCTGAGCAAATAGGAAGCTAGGAGCTTCTTTGGATCTCCCACAAGGTGGGGTTGTGGGGGGATACAGTATCCCAAGGTTTTGGGTCATCTTTCACTATTTTTCTAGGCCATATGAAAGGAGCTGGATGGGAAGTTGAGTAGCCAAGGTATGAACCAGTGTCCATATGTACGCATCTCCCCTAGTAAGGCATTTTGGACTTTTCCTCCTTCTTTGTAAGGACAGTAAGGGTCAAATCCAGGTGACACTGAGGCAGGGATGAAGGCAGGGATTGAGGTGAATTGAAGAGCAGTGGGTGATGACACACAAGTTATACCACCATTTCCTGACGGGATGAGAGCCCTTTTTTTCCTCCTTACTTGTTGAATTGTTTATTTAGTGGAAGATTCAGCTTATGATTATAAAATAAGTTCGAAGTATATCATTATAAAATTAAAAGTAAGAAGGAAAGGAGAAGGGCAGGTGAGAGCAAGAGAGAAGAGTTTTGGAAGCATCATTATGCCTTAAACATATTACATGAGATTTGTTCTTCTTTTACCAATAAAATTATTTAAAAGAAAAAAAAGAATACAGCTCTCATGAGTGTTAGCCAGGTCTCTAGGTACGTGTATATTCTGTCCCTCCTCATTCTATGACAGACCACATGGAGCAGTGACACCAATGGACAGGACCAGCAAGACTGAAGAATGCAGCCGAGACATAAACTCGTTTCACTCACCCAGCCCCAAATGACCTGCTATGAAGATGAATGTTCTGTGCATACATATCATCCATTCATCATTAACTTTTTTTTTCAGTAAGACTTTAGCCTCAACCTGAATTCAGCTTCTCAATACACTCAGTGATCTCCCTAGCCATCGGCAGTTTCCAATTCTGCACGAAGACTCTCCCAAAAACTTTGCTAGGAAGTGGCACAGAGTCACTCTCACGACAATGAGACAGATCTGACACATCAGAGAGAAAACCTGATTTCAAGCTTCAGCTTATAAAATTGCCTGCCCTTATATCTGTCATTGACCCCAGGAGGTTTCCAAGCTACAGCCAACATTTGCAATGAAAACTTGAAGAAGCTGAAATGCAGGAAACCCCACTTACCTCTCCCTGTACAAGTGAGCCTTACTATGCAAACAGACGAAGTCCACCTCCAGGGACAGCTCAAAGGACAGATCTACCCTCTTTTGAAAAGGCTGTGGATCCGAGCAGCATGTAGCTTTCTCCGAAGTAAATCTGACTCACAGAGAACTTTCTGAAATATTTACTTGCAATTACACTCAAAAAAATTTCTTAAAAGATTTTTTTTCAGAAGTGGGAAAGTCTGTTTTATAGCTGGCTGAGTCGGACTGAACAGCCAGAAAAGCTCCTGGAAAATTCCAGGCTCTCTCTAGCTTCGTGGTTGTGCAGGAGGGAGATGTGCCTCTAAAACCAAGGCAAAGTTTTTGCTGCAAGACAAGTTGCTGTAACTTCTTGTAAAATCTTCACTTGGGTGTCACACAGGAGGTCTGAACTTAGCCAAAAGAAGAATCCACCACAGAGCCGTAGCTGAGCCTCAGTTGCAATCAATAATAATAAGAAGAAAAACAAAAGATTTGTGGGTACTTCAAAAAGTTGGTGTAAAATATTTATTTGTGTAAATCATTATTTATTTAAAAGGCAGAGTTACAGAGAGAGATTCCCCCATCCCACAGTTGACTCCCCAAATGATTTAACAGCCAGAATTCAGCCAATCCAAAGCCAGGAGTCAAGAACCTCCTCTGGTTCTTCCATGCGTGTGCAGACAACCAAGGACTTGCTCCATCTTCTGCTTTCCTAGACCACAAGCAGGAAGCTGGATCAGAAATGGACACAAAGCAGTGCTTGTATGGGATAGCATCCACACAGATGGAGGATTAGCCTATTATGCATGGTGCTGGTCCTGCAATTTATCTTTTAATCTCTTATTCCAGCGCGCAGAAAGATAATCCTCTACTCTGAACACTGGCATTCCATTTGTGCAGTAATTCTTGTCCAATCTACTTCCCTCCTGCCTGCTTATGGCTTGGGAAAGCAGCAAATGATGGTTCAAGTCTTGGGACCCTGCAACCATGTGGGAGACCCAGAAGAGGCTTCTATATATATATTTCTACATCTCTCTGTGAAAGCTACCTTTGAAATAAAAACAAATAAATTCTTTAAAAATGATAATCTTGTATCCCAGGAAATTTGTGAAATACTCATATATGTATGTCAAGTACTTGTGAAGTACTAACATTTGTCAAACACTTTTGTAAAAAATATCTTATTTATTTTATTTATTTTAAAGGCAGAGAGAGATGAAGAGAGAAAGAGAAAGAATCTTCCATTTGATTTGCTGATTTAGTTCATAACTTATACAACAGCCAGGACTGGATAACCATGCCAGGAGCCTCAGGACTCAGCCTTAGTCTTGCATGTGGTAGCAGTCACCCATATGCTGCCTTCCAAGGTGTACAGTAACAGGAAGCTGGAATGGAGATTCAAGTCTAGGCACTGATATGGAATGTGCTCATCCCAAGTAAGCAGGCTGATTGCTCTACTAAATGCTCACTCCAAGTTAAACACTTCTTAGAGTCTTTCATTTAACTATTTACCAGGGTAAGCACTTGGATTAGTGATTTAGATACCGGTTAAAATATCCGTATCCCAGCAACCCATATTGGAGGGCCTGGGTTCAAGTTCCAGCGCCAGCTCCTTCCTGTAGCTTCCTGATAATGCAAAACCCTGAAGGGTCTCAGTAGCTCAAGCATTGTGTCCCTGCCACTCATATGGGAGACCAGGATTGAATTCCTGGCTTCTAGCTTTGGCCTTGCTCCAGGGTATTCATACGATCTTGGGAAGCAAATCAGTGAATGGGAGATCTTTAGTTACCCATCAAATCAACACATTTTTAAAAAAACATTCATTCAGAAAATTCAGCTGACCAGCCTTCATATGCAGTGTTACAAATTACTAAATAGGATAGTGATGAAAACTGACAAGGGCCCCTTCCATCACTGTTGGAGTTCATCTTAACAGCTACCTGGAAGTTGGGGGGAGGCACTGCTATTTTATGAATGCAGAACTACAGCTAGAACATACAAACACAGCTGGTATGGGAGACAGCCAGAGAATTAGAGCCACAACTTTGTGTGTTGTCGCCTTTGGAAAACGATAGATCTGAGTATAAGCTTGTGACGACAGCATTTATGTATTCTCACAGAGTGTCAATACTAGGCTGAGAATAAGGTATCCCTCTAACAGAAACTGGTTTTCCTTTTTGGTATAGGGCTTCAATATTGTACCATTTCTAAAGTACCACTCCTTTTTGGTACAAAGAGTATTGCATTGCTCAAAGCTATTGATGTGGGCATGTAATGGACATTTGGGTTTTTTTATGGAAAGCAAACCCTGTTCTTTGGGGGAATCATTGCTTCCTAAGCTTGCACTCTAGCTCCCAGCATGCAGTTTGGGGAGGTGACTAACCTCACCTGGAGGTATCAATTGGCTCAAGGATGGGCATGGAAAGCAATCAGAGGAATGCTGGATGAACAGGTGATCAGCATCTTCCCTGTGTTTCTTAGCCTACAGCTTCAGCATTTGTTAGAGCTATGGACCTCCTAGGCCCCTCACGTTGCTCTTCGGCTTCCCTCTTTTTGTAAAGATGCCTCAAAACGTCCACTTTGACCTGATTGCATCAATAAAACATCACTGATGGCACATGGTAGAGTTGGCAAAATTGCAACAACTCCAAAGGGATGTCATTTACACGCAGTTCAGATGCTTCCTTTCAACAATATAATTCATAAATGAGTAAAACCATACAGTGCTCTTCTTTAACTCATTCTGAATGGCGGCAATCTTACAGATGAATATTTCAGTATTTAGTGCAGAGGAACAGCAATAACTCAGATGTCCTTGATTAAATAAATTAAATAAAGCCAGCCTACAGCCGGTTGTTCAGTTTGAGACCATGAGGCTAAAGGATCCTCAAGTAGCACATCTTAGTTCTACCTTCTCTTAGAGACATCATCCATCATTGAAATAACATCACAGATGCCTGAGATTAGAATTATCATTAGGAAGAAACCTATTATTCTAAGACTCATCTCCACTGACCTCTATCCCATTTCTAATAACCTCTGATCTATGCCTTTAACCACAGCATGAGATTTAACGACAATTCATCCTTCTTTTCTGCACCAAGTCAACAGGACTTTAACTACACACAGTGCCCACCTCCAAGTACCAGCATCATCTGAGTACTTCTTAGATATGCAGGGTCACTGCCTTAGACCAATTGCATCAGAATCTGAGCAGGAACCTGCTTCCAACAAACCCCTAGTTGCTGCTGCTCTTAGTGTAGAAACTATATTCTGAATGGAAAGGGTTTTAATACTTCCTAGCTTCCTAATACTGCTCATCATCAACTTCACTGGGGAACTTCCTAAACCTCCCCATTTCTGGACAGGAGTTCAAGCCATCTAAAGAAGAATCTTCACAAGGGGGACTTAGGCACATACCAGGCCACCCTGGTGATTCTTAAGGAGAAGTCAAAAAGGAAAATCCTGAGAATCTAGCTTGAGTTCCAAGCCATACTTTGAGCTGCTGGCTCTTATCCCACCTGAATTTGTTGCTCAACAGATACAGACACATTACTCTTCCCACTGTAGCTATTTCTGTTTTCTTTTTCTCCCTCCCAAAGGCTTTCAAACAAATGCTATGTCCTTAGCATCTGGAATGCTGCCTTTTTTGCCCTAGCCTTTTCATTGTAATGTTAGGTAAGAAAAGATCTAAGGACTGAAATCCCAATTCTAAAAAAAGGTATTTGGTAACACTACTTAGTATTTTCTGTGTTTTAAAGAAAAACATGTAGATATTTGGTATTGAATTTGCTTCTGGATATAGACCTAATAATACTGATTGGTTTGAGTAAATAGATTTTTTTTAGGATACACAAAACGCAAGCATAGTACTAGTAATGGAAGAAATGGGAAACATTTTTTAAGGTTTTCTATGTATTTTTAAACAAGTAAATATATAGTTACCTACACTTTTACAGTATTTATTACTTGCTTAAATATTGCTCTTCCTTTGCTCTAGATTTGTCTTAAGTTAAAAACTGATGAATCCTACTGTGAGGACCAAGAAAAAAACACATAGGCCATTGTGGGGCAGTAGGATATTGTTGTTACATAACATGGAGGGCAGGCACTGCTGGCAGCCACTGGGTAAAAGCAATAAAAGGACTGGGTAAAAGGACTGCTAAACATCCTACAATGTCCAGGCCAGCCCCCAGCAACAGTTATTCACCTCAGATCATGCCCGGGTTGACAAACTTACAAAGACCAAATACGGTGCCTATCCTATGAGTTTAGTGATTAGACATCTGCCCTGCATATACTACCATCTATTCCAGGAACATTGATCCTCCCAAGCTGAATTGTATTCATCTTAACATGTAGTCTCCCACTGTCCAGCAGACTCGAAGCCTTTTCATGATGATCCCTTTGGGGAGTTCTGAAAATTTCAACTCCAATTCTCAGTCCCCAAATTCACAATCCACTACCATACCAGCGTTAGGTGAATAATTGTGGGCAGACACATGGTGAATGGAGGAAGTACACACAGATAGAGATTGTCTTCTATCTGGTTTCAGTCTTAATAACTGAGTTCTGTGGGAATAAAGATATCTAAAGCTTCAGATAAAAGATCCCAGAATCAACGGCAAACAAAGAATTAGACATGGTTCAACAGTTTCTGATCCTCTCTGCCACCAGAAACATCGCTGGAGTCTCCATGGCTTGGACAGAACTTGACATATAATGACAACCAAAGTGTTACATACTTCAAAGCATTAAATAAAGAACATATAGCAGAAACATGGCAAGGAAGTATCAGATACTACCAACTCAATTAGGGGTTAAAGCCACTAACCCACCCACTGAAGTCCACAGATCCAACTACAAGTGAAAAATCCCATATACATGTTATTTGAAGGGTAGACTAGATACAGAAGTTCATGCTTAATCTAAAATGAACTTGCATTTCAACCTCAGATGAGCAGGTTTTAAATATTATTAAACCTTGGAAGCTTTCATGGAAAGAAAAACTCACAGCAATCACAATATGAGAATTTTCTTCCCCTAGGGGTTGCATAATCTCAGGACAAATGATTAAATATGTCCATCAAATGAAAAGACCCTGCAGCTACCCTGAGCTTCCTATTACAAAGAAAAGAGACACATTCAGTGTAAAGGAACATTTTGAATTTCCTATAACTATTTCCTTTGTGAACGTACATTAGCTGTTCATTTTTCTCTATTAACCTTCCATAAAGAAAACAGTGGTGACAGTGCTGCTCAGGATACTTATATCTCATATCTGGATGCCTGGTTTGAGTTCCAGCTCCACTTCCAACGCCAGCCTCCTGCTCATGTGCACTTGCAAGGCAGCAGGGGATGGCGCAGGTAAGTGGGTTTAGGACACCCACATGGGAGATTTGGATGAAGTTCCTTGCTCCTGAGGATTTGGAAACTGATCCGTGCTTGGACGATCTTTCTATGTCTCTGTTTCTTTGTGTCTCTTTGCCATTCAAAATACAAAACAAAACAAAAAACAACCCAAACATTTAAAAATAAATAGCCAAATTTTAAAAATTAGAATAAGGGAATAAATTTGACTAAAGGGAAAGGATTGAGAGAAAAGCAAGTTGTTTGACAACAAGAGAACAAGATAGGTTGAATCAATAAGGAGAACATAAAGCCCAGAATGGCCAAGATTAAAGTTAGATGTGAAGGAGAATATTTGCATGATGGCCTATCAATAATCAACTTATTAACTCATTTTTCTCAATGAATCTAATGCTGGGACAGATTGTGAGTATTTTGTAACTCATGAACTTTGCAACATCTGGGAAATCCTGAAGGAGGCAAATGACCCTCATATACTGTCCTCCAAACGTGATACATATAAAAACTGAAATGGTCAACACAGCCTGTGTCATCCAGCTGCAGGAAGTCACCAGTGGTATCTTTTGAAAATAGGAATTCTGAAATATTCTTCTGGTTTGTGTGTTTGAAACAGGCCTGAGGAATCTGAGCTTTCAAAAAGTTCAATGTGACATAATAAGTTAAACCATTACTTGTAACACCTGTATCTCATATGAATGCAGGTTTGAGTCCAACTACCACACTTTCAATCCAGCTTCCTGCTAATCAGCAGGAAGAGATTCAAAGTGTTTGGGCCCCTGCTGCCTATCTAGGAAACCTGGATGAAACTCCTAGCTTCAGCTTGGTCTAGTGCTGGCCACTGTGGTCATATGGAGAGTAAACCAGCAGATGAAAGACCTCCCTTTCTTCTCCCTCTCCCCCTTCCCCTCCTTCTCCTTTTCCATCCATTCTCTCCTTTTCCTTCCCTCCCTCTCCTGTAACTCAATATAAGTATATGCAAACTTTAAAAAAAAAATGTTCGTAGGACAGCGCAGTGGCATAGCAAGCTGATCTTCCACTTGTGGTGTCAGTATCTCATATTGGCTTCAGTTCATATCCCAGCTGTCCCACTTCTAATCCAGCTCTCTACCTATGGCCTGGGAAAGCACTGGAGGGTGGCTCAAGTCCTATGTGCCTGCATCCACATGGGAGACTCAGAATCCTGGCTCCTGGTTTCAGATAGGCTTAGCTCTGGCCGTTGCAGCCATTTGGTGAATGAACCAGCAATTGGAAGATTCTCTCTCTCTCTTCTTTTCCCTGTAAGTCTACCTGTCGGATAAAAATAAACAAATCTTTCAAAAATAAAAGTTCCTCAGCAGCCCCTGAACGTTTGTCTTGAACCTGACAACTCATGGCTAAAAGACTATGAGAAATATAGAGATTATAATGCACAAGCATGATTTCCCATATAAAGCAAGTGAAGGGGGGAAAAAAGCACATTTTTTTCCTTCTACTAAGTATACAAATATTTAAATTTAAAAATAGGATATGATTTCTTACCCTTTAAGATAAAATGCTATGGTAATCATATAAAAAAATCTATTACTCAAAACAAAAATTATCTTTTCAGCCTCTTACTTATAACTTTATTTGACATACAACTTTTTCACTATGCAGTATCAGTAACAGCTATACAACATTAGATGTGCACTGTGTCAAGCACATATGTATTATTATTAACTCATTTGACACATATACAAGCATACACACACAACAAGTCAGGCATGTGTTATTATGACACTCTATAAACAAAGGAACACTGTAGGTGAAAATGTATGCATAAGTATGTATAGATTAAAATTTTTATATCCTAATTGTCCTTGACTGATACATTTTTATTTTCTAACTAATCAATATTCTTGGATCGTGCCAATTATGACCTAAGAGCTCTTCAACTGAATGGAAATATTTGTACTCCTCATTCTTTGCCAGCTGTACACAGTAGTTTAGAAACACTTTCGAGGAGAGGATAAAGGATGAAAAGCAGACTACTGATGAATTCGCCTAAGGCTTACATTAATGATTAAGTGGCATCATCTGATGACTTACTCAGCAACTTGAAGACAATAAAACATACCTAAATCTGTCAATTAGCATTTCCATCTTCTCTCCTGACACAGCTTAATGGCATCTGCAAAATGCAATTTCTGATTTGGAGCTCCTTGACATTTTCTATTTCCTCCTGATTTTGTCTCGTCACTCCCATTATGACTGAGAGCGGCAGCGTGTTCTACTCCATGGCGGCAAACGCATCACCTGCTGCTGAAAGGAAAGCAATTACTGTGTCCTCACTAAATCTCGGGGACTACGGAGGCACTGTTTTTGCACTTAAGTGCGTAAACAGTCAACCCAGGAGCTGTTTTGAGTGGCTGAGCTTTTGTGACAGCAGCTGCACTGCAGGATGATGTCACCTGAGGTGCCCATTAAGAGTATGGACAGCTGCCAGACAAAAGCACCTTTTATAACTCCTCTGTGGAGGGAGCACACCACATTCACACACACACACACACACACACACACACTGACAAGCAGTGAACAGGTCCCCTGGTTTGAGGACACAGCAGCCATCATACCATGGTTTTTCCTGGGACAGATTTCCAGGGGGGAAGTAGATACTATTTCAAAACTGCCAGGAAATCCACTTCCTTCTCTTCCATGCAGCTATATTTAACTCACACTGTGACCTCAGCCTAACACCACCATCTCTTATGTGACCCAGCCAGGAGATTCCAAGTAATAAAGAAAAGCATGCCCTCAGGGAAACTGCACAGCATCACCTTGGAAATTGACATCTAATGGGGTCATTGTGATTGTTTTTAATCTTGAGTTCCGAGTGGCCCTACCAAAATGTGCTCAATATAAAGTGTCATCCTGTGTTATTTTCCTTAACTCATTTGCATCATTGTGCCAAGGAAATCGCCCTACAAACAAATCAAGCACCAAGAAACGCTGTCTTCTAAATAGATCACAGCTCTCCAATAACCAGAATTCAACTTCCCCATGTACTGAATTGATCAGTCAGGCTAAATATCACATTTTAGGAAGGAAAAAAAATCAATGTTCAAGAGTCTCTGATTATTTTAGACAACACATTACCCTGTTGCACCTAGAGTCACTTGCAGCAATGGCCCAGTTTAATTTCTTATACAGAGAATGGTTTTCTAGAATACAGATCCCTAGGTCATAATCATAAAGTCATCATACAAAGATACATTCTTGGAATGCTCATGCTTAAGATCAAAATGTGTTTTAGGAAAGATTCTGTGACAATTGAACTAACTTAATGGGTCTTGGGGCTAATGATAAGGCTGAGAGAAATTTATACGTACCCATACATCTTTGACCTTCTAGTATTCTATAGTAAAAAATAAAATAATAAGTGCTTCCTTTTTCCCGCTGTTTGTTCTACTATGTGAGTTAAGGAGAGCTGAATATTTCTGCTTACTTCCCAGGTGAATGAGCTGAGGTGGGAGGTGAAGGGACTTCTTCAGAGTTAACTGGACAATCCACACGCAGGGCAGGGGAGACATAGGATATGTGGTCTGAGCATCTCACGAGTTAATCCATGTCTCTCAAGGAGCCCCACTCAACACTTCTCCCAAAATCTCACTCTTGTGGTTGTTCACAGCAGAACTTCCATTACTCAGCAGTGAGATTCCTTGCCAGCTCTTGCTTGAAAAAATTACAAACCTAAGTCACCATTATTTCTCTGTTTCTTTCATGTCCCCTGGCAGAATGAACATACAAAACCACTGCAAAATTTTCTCAGGGTCACGTCAGAAAATACAATTTGATCTAGCAGTTCTAGAAGTTTCCTATGTAATCAAAAGTTGATTCAGTTCAGAACTGCTCTGTTTAAAAAATAAAATAAAAAAGCCAAGGATCATAAGGTTTAAATCATTCCTGCAGCCTTGTTTTTTAAGATAAATATTGAGGTCCTGAGTTTGAAGGTGTCTTTACATGGAACTCTGGAAGAGCAAAAGACATGCAGTCACTTAGGGTTACATGTGGAGCCCAGTTTGGGACCCTGAATCTATTACCAGTGAGTTTAGTGCCCTCTCTTTCTTCCCATGACTAGGATAGCCATGGCCTTGATGAATTCAACAAACTCCACATGTAACATTCCAGAGACATACTCAATTGATATGCACTCCCACATCTGCTATCCACATTAGCCACATTCTGTCACCTGGGACGGAATTACCAGCAGAGTTGGGAGTGCAGGATCTTCCTGTTTTCCATCAACATTATCCATAATCACACCTAAGTAAGTCCTGAGACTTACATTACAATGAGACTTACTTACAATGAGACTGCATTACAAAAGATCATGCTAAAAAACTGTCCTGAGAGAAGAAACTTGTGTAATCTCTTTTGCCTCACTTTTTATACTGTGCTTTTGATCACCTCTACAGTGAGTGACTATATCAGGTGCTGTGCTGAACTAAGAGTGATGCAGATAGAAGAAAAGATCTTGCAATCTCCCAGACTGGCACACCTGTGCGTTTACAAATCTAGTACAGTTCATCGTGATAAATGCTCCTGAAGTGACAGTTTGCTATCAGGACAGGCGGATGTGGAAGGCCACTTATCAATTCCTGCAGAGATGTTTTATTTCAGTGGTTATTCAGGGATGTATCCAACAAATTTGGAGAAAAAATTGAATTGAATGATGAGCTTACTTCGGAATAAATCACTTCTGAAATCTTTGCGTAGTTATTGTCACAACATGTATTTTCTCAGACATTTTTGAAGACCCTCCGTGTCCTGTATTCTGAAATCCTTCAGCTTTCTTGAACCTCAGTTTTCTCATCTGGCACATAGGGCTAATAAAGATGACAAGTCCTAATTCACATTTTAAGAAGGTTATGTTGAATTAGTACTTGATCCAGCAGAGCTTTGGGCAGTGATGATCAAAAGTATTTGCATGAAAGACATGCTATATAACCTTAGACACGTTTGTGTTCACATTTTGTTTAACTGATTTGTTTAAATAATTAGAAAAAACTGTTTCTGTTTTATAAGCAACAGATGATAAGTGGGAAACACTATTTGACCTCTCTTAGATGGCAAGTGGAGTTTTCAGCCTTGGACTGTCCCACTCCCACATTCATGCTTCTCCCATCACTGCACATGACCTTTCACTAGTTCTTACTACTTGCACAGAAAATAAAAATAGTTTTCTTTCATTAAGCACATGACAATTAGGTTTTGCTGTTCAGCTATACGTACCCCAATCCCAACTATCCCCTTCAAGATGCCTGCAAGTTGTCTTTACAAAATGGAAAGACAATGCATGGAAATTCAAAATGCGGAGCACGACATGCCTTGCTGGAAACCAATTAACCAAATTCGTGAATGTAGTTGTCCCTCACAGTGGTATAGTGCAGAAAACACTTTTACTGATGCTAGATTTTCCATCTCTGGAGATGGAATCAAGCCTTTGCTGGGAGTCAAAGAGCTATAGAACTCAAGCATAAGTTCATTCGCTCAAAGACACTCATGACCTTCTTTAATAAC